>NW_024069457.1:0-43678 GCF_009389715.1 Phoenix dactylifera
AAGTATTATTTGGCATTATTCATCATTTCATCTTCAAATGAACTCTTATATGATGAAGTCCTTAGGACTTATGTTATGATAAAGGAGGATTTATCTTTGAGTCCTTAAACTTGTTCGCGACCAAATGATATGTTGTTACTAGGACGACAACATTATCGAGATTAGGTCGTTGTGTGACATATACGTTGGTTGTCCTCTTAACCAAGGAGTGTGGAGACACTGGTATGCCATACAGGTGAAGTGTAGGAGTACATTTCACTGAACGTGACCAATTCCGGAACGCTCTACTGTCAAGAGATGTTCCGAGTGGATATGGGTATAAGTTTGGCCCTCTGACCTGAGATCGCAACCTGTGACTAGCAAGCAACTCACTGTACTTTGGTACCGGACTACCTGAATTTCTAATTCAGTGACGGAAGGTCACTGGGTGCAGTCAAGTACTTGCGTAGTCAGTTGTGAGTCGAGATGGAATTGACCCCTCCTGAAACAGGAGATAATGTCTTGTGATTAATTTAGCAAAACCTTGGCCAGGGTAATCCCAGTGAGGAGTCACGGGATATCTAAAGTTAATCACATAATGGATGTACTAATTATAGGGTTGACAGTGAGCTCTAAGTCATCCTGGCATTAGGAGTCAAAGGGATTGAATTATACAGTAACCATAGTCCAGGGTTCCAGAATATTTGCTTCGCATATATTCGGCCTATCCGGACGTCGGGTACCATTGCTAGATGGTCACATCGATTAGTATAGGAAGACGTTCCTATACTACCGGCTTAGGTTCGAACCTATGAGGTCACACGCATAGAAGTTTCTAGGTTGATCAAATGGCTGATTGATGATTAAGAATCATTCAGGGGTAATTTGGTCAATTCGATTGACAAATTATCCTAAGCAAAAGTTGCATTAAAATAATTATTGAATTATTGGAGGATTAATTAGCAATTAGATTGCTAATGAACTCAATTTGATTGAGTAATTGGGCTTAGGTTGAGCCAAATTGAATAGGATTCAATTTGGGCTGCATCAGGGTTTGACCTAATTGGATTGGGTTCAACCCAAGTAGATTGAGCTTGACCCAATTGATGGGACTTGACCCAATTGGATTGGGCTTGATCCAAATCAATTAGAAGACCTTATTTGATGAGGATTATGAGTCCAAATAATCAGAATTGGATAAGGAGAAGAATCCCTAAATTTTAGGAACCCATCCTTATCTTCTTGAGAGAAGAATGACACCTTAATTTATCCCAATATTTTCTATGCCTATCCTCTTTATTTTTGGCCAAAAATTGTGAGAAGAGAGGAGGCGTGGGGCTATATTTCTATAAAAATGGTGCCTTAAATCTTTCTAGAAAGATTTAGATGAATTTCCTAATTTGTAGGGATTGCATGGTGCATGAAATAGGGTGGTCTGCGGCTGAACTTTGGATGCATGAATTCCTATCTTTTAGGGATCCAAAATGCACGAAATTTGGATATGTTTATCTCCTCTTAGCTGCCAAACCACCAGAATTTTTTGGGAATTTTATCAGCCAAATTAGTTGGCTAAATTAGGTGTGAGGCGTGGGGGGTCTTTTGGCTATAAAAGACCCCCATGCCTTGGGTTCAAGATATACCATATTTAGAGGTTTCAAAAAATTCTGAAAAAATTCCTGAGGGCCTCCATCCCTTCTTCTCCTTCTTCCTCACGTCCATCCTCCATCTCCTTGAAGAACAATCAAAGGTTGAGTGTTTAGAAGGAGAAAGCTTCAGCCATTGCTGCGTTCCTGCGCGAGCTAGCACTCCCGCGGAAGACGATCTACCTAGGGCTTCGCGTGTACTTCTCATAGAGGCCATTCGTGTGCGTGGCTGCGAAGTCAAGGATCAGATCCATAAGTTTCTTCCATCATAAAAGGTATTAATATCATCAATATTTTATTTTGGAGTCAGGGTCTAGGTCTGATTCCCGAGGTTTTACCCTCCTTTGGGGCTCCTCACGGAGTTATCTCCAGAATCCATTCGATGGATATTCGGAGATTAATCGGAATAGAGTTCTTAAGTTTCAGATCTGATAGTTAATCATGCATGAAAGTTTTAGCATAATTGTTTAAACGATTCCGGCATAATCCTATGTGTTCTTAAGGTGCTGATTTCTAGATTTGATCTTGTAAGCATGCATGAATTAAATTGTTTGATTCGTTTTTTCCGCTGCATTTTAAAACTTAAAAAGAACTACGTATGGCTTGATCCCCCTTATGAAGGGGTACGTAGGCAACCCGATCAGGTTCAGCCATGGTTTTAAAAAAAAAAAATCAGCATGCTTAACACCGAAGAACCTAGGATTCACTTTCAGTGGTATCAGAGCCAGGTTCATGTTTAAACTTTTATGTTTTAATTTTTAATTAAATCTGAAATTATGAGCATTTAGATTAGATCTAAAGTATTTTTTATGATTGATTTAATTGCTGATTATGCATGATTAAGTAGATCTGAAATTTTGGATGCATATGATGCATGTTTGTGTTAGATTGTAACATAAATAAATCTGAAATCATAATATTTTAGATTAGATCTAAATAAAGTTTATGATTCATATGATCTCTGATTTTAATGAACAAATCAGATCTGAAAATAAAAGTGAAAAAACAAATACATAAGATGTATGTTGTTTGAATTAATTCATGTTGTTATGTATATGTGATGCATGAACATTAAATATAATGACTTAAACATGAATTAAATCTGATTACATGTGATTAATTACAAAAACTCAGATCTGAAAATATGTTTTAAGAACTGAAAGATTGTAATTAATATGTAATTAAAAAGAAATATGCAATGATCAAAACTTTCATAAGTCTAAACTTAATTGAGAATTAAGTGTTATGAAATAGAATTGTAACTCAATTAATTGACATTGCATAATTCTTTGGGCATATGGGTTAGCTTGAATCAAGTTCCTAGGATTGGGTTAGACCTAAGGTTAGAATCATACATGGACAAATAGAATTAATTGATCAAATCTAATTAAGTAGTAACTAGATTAGGTCAAGAAAATTCTAGGTCAATTTACAATAGTTGTAGATGGATCAAGTCCATGTCTTTGATTAGACCAAGATGGAACTTGATTTAGGCTCAGAGGTGTAGCCCGAGTCATTTGAGTAATCAAATCGAAATTGATTAACCAGTCGGTGTCTAAGGTAAGTTTGGCAGTTTTGACCGGTGGTTTTTAATTGGGAGCTACTCGCACTGATTCGTCTTTGTCGAGTTAATGGCATATCCCTTCCACCATTCCTTCCACCGATTCATTACCTGGCCGACATGGTCAATCACATTTTGATTGGATCACTTAATGATTCGAGTTAGCCCATGCCTATAAGGAAAATCAGTTTGACTGATTTAGGTGCCTCCTTAACCGGTTTGAGTCTAATCTGATTTGGTGAAGTCAGTGGGAGAAATTAGACTAACCGGATCTTCTATCTATCCTAATTATGAAATCCTCTAAAATTATTAGGTCCTTAAAATGAAATGGTTATGGGGATAACTAGGTCATAGCCTCCCATTAAGTTGGGTGATAATGGGTCCAATGTTTTGATAATTATTGGAGGCGCGACACGCCTGGTACTTATCAAGCATTGGAATTGTCATTCAATATATGATGAGTTAAGTGTACCTTCAATAGGCGGTCAGGTGAGCCGAGCCACACTCGGGCTTGGTCGTCTATTAGTTGATTAGACTTAACCCTATCATTTAATGGTTGGACCTGACTAGGGTATTCGGTGGAGGCGCCACACGCCTGCCGAAGAACCTAGGGCAAAATTATCACTAGAAGTTGCTTGGTGAAGCAACTGGTTTAGAACCTACCAATAGGTGCATATGGGTTAGCCGAGCCACACTCGGGCCTATATGCGATCTATTGGGTTCTAGTGCCCACTAAAGAATTAGAGTAATTTTTCGAATTGGAGGTAGAGGCTACCAATTTGTATAAAATAGTGGGAGTACCTTTAGACTAAAGTCCAAGTCTATGTGTTTAGTCAATTCATATACTAATAGCCAAATTTTCTTTTTATGCAGAAATGGCCACTAATTTGTCACTTCGCTCATTATTGGACAATGACAAGTTGACTGGTCCAACTTCAATAATTGGCATAGGAAACTGAAAATGTGCTAGAGCATGAAGGATCCTTTATGTGATAACGGATCCAGCACCTGAGCAGCCCGCTGCTAATGCACAAGATCAGTCAGAGACACTTATCAGAAGTGGCTAGTGATCATCACTGTCGATGCATATGTTGCAGCAATGATGATGAGTTTAGTAGGCATTTTGAGAATACGCAGCCGGAAGATATCATTCAAGTGTTGAATGAATCTTTCGGTGTTCCTGATGATGTTGAGAGGCACAAACTAGTTGTGCATTTCAGCGCCGAATGAAGATGGGACCTTCGGTGACGATCATGTATTGTACATGATTGAGTTAATCGAGCGTCTAGCTCTCGGTTTCTCTTCATGATCAATTGGGGAAGGATGCATACTAAACTCATCTTCCTGGATCATACTCCTTTTCTCACCATTTTCGTATGACGAAACTGTAGTGAATTATCACCAATTGTTGGGTTACTACAATTTTGAGAAGGATCACCAACTCTAAAAGACGGTGAATTTAGTGGGAGGTTCATCCAAGGTCGTACCTTTAAGAAAGGAAAAAGAAAAATAAAATCAAAAGAAAAGTGCACATGCTAAGCCAAGTCAGAAAAAGATTAAGGCTGATCAGAGCAAAGCGGAGTGCTTCTTTGTAAGAAGCAGGCATTGGAAGAGGAATTGTCCTCTTTACATTGCACCTCGATCCGAACCGGCAAAGAAAAGGGCAATCAGTTGCAATCAAGGTATTATATGATAACACCTTGTAATTTTCTATATGTGATAATTCGACCTGGGTATTAGATACTAGTCCGTTTAATATTGCAATTCGTTGCAAGGCTCAGTCATGAGAGATTTGAAAAGGAGAAAGTTCCTGAATGTTGGAGATGGAAGATCTGTTCCAGTTCTAGCTTTAGAAATCTAAACTTGTTTTCAATTCTCATAGTTGTCTTGAGTGATTGTCACTATTGTCCAAGTTTTTTATTGAATGTAATTTTGTAGGCCTTTTGGCCAAATGGTTATGAAATTCAATAAAAAAGATTTGTGATATCATTTGAATGGTGCTGTAATGAAACTCTGAGTAATGGCATTACTTTTGTCACACCTGTTAATGTAATGTACACGTCAAGTAAGCGTCCTAGAATAGATAATGTCACGGATGTCTACCTTTGGCATCATAGGCTAGGATATTAACAAGAACAGGATGAACAGGTTAAGTAAAGAGGGAATCCTCGATGTTAATGATTGTGAATCATTGACAACCTGTGAATCATGTCTTCTTGGTAAATGACCAAATCACCTTTTACCGAAAAGGTGAACGAGCCAGTGATTTATTGACCCTTGTACATTCTGATGTATGTGGGCCAATGAGCACAAATGCTAGAGGTGGGTATTCATATTTCATTACGTTTACAGACGACCTTTCTAGGTATGGTTATGTCTATTTAATGAGACATAAATCTGAATCATTTGAAATGTTCAAATTATATCGTAATGAAGTAAAAACAAACTGGAAAGAGTATTAAAACTCTTCGATCAGATCGAGGAGGTGAATACCTCACCAGTGAGTTTTTGACATATCTAGGAGAAAATGGGATTCTCTCTCAATGGACTCCTCCTGGTACACCACAGTATAACGGTGTATCAGAAAGAGAAATCGAACTCTGTTAGACATGGTTCGATCCATGATGGGGTTTGCGAGTCTGCCCATATCCTTTTGGGGATATGCACTTGAGTCAGCCTGCTACATTCTAAATAAGGTTCCAAGTAAGTCTGTAAATAAAACACCACATGAGATGTGGACTGGACGTAAGCCGATGCTCTCTCACCTTAGGGTTTGGGGGTGTCCAGCGTACGTCAAACGTTTGAAACAGACAAACTTGAACCCAAGTCTGACAAATGTTTCTTTGTTGGTTATCCTAAAGAAACTAAAGGATATTACTTCTACTTTGCTGAAGAACAAAAGTTGTTCGTAAGCAATAGCTGTTTTCTTAGAGAAAGAATTCCTTAGTGAAGGAACTAAAAGCTCTAATGTTGAGCTTAGGAAGTTCAACATGTAGAAGATCCGACACCATCTACTGAACCAGTTGAGTCGGATTTGATTAGATCAGATCCAGAACCCATTAGATGCACCATTAAGGCGATCAGGTAGAGTACCACGTCAGCCGGACAGATACTACGGTTTCTTGGTCCGGGACGGGGATCCTATCGAACTTGATGAAAACGATGAGGATCCGATCACATATATGGATGCAATGCAGAGGTATGACTCTGATAAATGGCTTGGAGCCATGCAATCCGAAATGGAATCCATGAAGGTCAATGATGTATGGACATTAGTTGACCCACCCGAAGGGATTAAACCCATAGGGTGTAAGTGGATATTCAAAAGGAAACGGGGCGCAGACGGAAAGGTAGAGACCTATAAAGCCCGTCTGGTTGCCAAGGGATATCGTCAACGTTATGGTATTGACTATGACGAGACATTTTCTCCTGTGGCAATGCTCAAGTCCATTCGGATTGTGCTTGCGATAGCAGCACATTTAGACTAT
The DNA here is from genome assembly GCF_009389715.1 of Phoenix dactylifera. Lineage (NCBI taxonomy): Eukaryota > Viridiplantae > Streptophyta > Magnoliopsida > Arecales > Arecaceae > Phoenix > Phoenix dactylifera. Next base: position 6,672 of record NW_024069457.1, read on the forward strand.
GAAATCTGGCAAATGGATGTAAAGACCGCATTTCTAAATGGAGATTTAGAAGAGGAGGTATATGATACAACCTGAAGGTTTTACATCTACAGATGAGTCTAAGGTGTGCAAGCTACAAATCCATTTATGGATTAAAGCAAGCTTCACGGAGTTGGAATATACGTTTTGATAAGGTAATCAAATCATATGGCTTCATTAAGAATGAAGAGGAACCTTGCATTTATAAATGGGCAAATGGTTCAGTTATTATATTTCTTGTTTTGTATGTGGATGACATTCTTTTAATCGGAAATGACATTCCTGCATTACAAGGAATAAAGGTTTGGCTATCATCTCAATTTGCCATGAAGGATTTGGGAGAAGCATCTTACATCCTAGGGATGAAGATCTATAGAGATAGATCTAGAAGATTGCTTGGATTATCCCAATCCACATACATTGATACTATACTGAAGAGGTTCAGTATGATTAATTCAAGAAAGGCTATCTTCCGATGGGCCATGGAATTAACCTCTCTAAAAGGGATTGTCCGACAACCCTCAAGAAAGAGAGAGTATGGATAGAATTCCATATGCTTCGGCAGTGGGATCTATAATGTATGCCATGACATGTACTAGACCAGACGTGGCATACTCACTAGGAGTAGTGAGCAGATACCAGTCTGATCCAGGTAGCAACCACTGGAAGGTTGTAAAAACCATCCTTAAGTATTTGAGAAATACTAAAATCAGTGGCTTGTCTACGGTGATTCTGACTTAAAACTTGAGGGATATACCGATTCAAGTTTTCAGTCAGATCAAGATGATAGCAAGAGCGTGTCGGGATATATCTTCACTCTTAAGGGTGGTGCTATCTGCTGGAAGAGTTCCAAGCAGCACACAGTGGCGGATTCTACAGAAAATTGAACAAAAGAAAATATGGCTGACCCATTTACCAAAGTCCTCGGCATCAAAGAGTTCAACGAATACAAGTCGAAGATGGGTATTAGATACTGTGCCGATTGGCTTTAGGCTAAGTGGGAGTTGTTGGAATTGTATCCTAAATGTCAATCGTCAGCATATTGATGATTGAATTTTGTAAATAAATTGACAAATTAATAAAGTTATTTGGCATTATTCATCATTTCATCTTCAAATGAACTCTTATATGATGAAGTCCTTAGGACTTATGTTATGATAAAGGAGGATTTATCTTTGAGTCCTTAAACTTGTTCGCGACCAAATGATATGTTGTTACTAGGACGACAACATTATCGAGATTAGGTCGTTGTGTGACATATATACGTTGGTTGTCCTCTTAACCAAGGAGTGTGGAGACACTGGTATGCCATACAGGTGAAGTGTAGGAGTACATTTCACTGAACGTGACCAATTCCGGAACGCTCTACTGTCAAGAGATGTTCCGAGTGGATATGGGTATAAGTTTGGCCCTCTGACCTGAGATCGCAACCTGTGACTAGCAAGCAACTCACTGTACTTTGGTACCGGACTACCTGAATTTCTAATTCAGTGACGGAAGGTCACTGGGTGCAGTCAAGTACTTGCGTAGTCAGTTGTGAGTCGAGATGGAATTGACCCCTCCTGAAACAGGAGATAATGTCTTGTGATTAATTTAGCAAAACCTTGGCCAGGGTAATCCCAGTGAGGAGTCACGGGATATCTAAAGTTAATCACATAATGGATGTACTAATTATAGGGTTGACAGTGAGCTCTAAGTCATCCTGGCATTAGGAGTCAAAGGGATTGAATTATACAGTAACCATAGTCCAGGGTTCCAGAATATTTGCTTCGCATATATTCGGCCTATCCGGACGTCGGGTACCATTGCTAGATGGTCACATCGATTAGTATAGGAAGACGTTCCTATACTACCGGCTTAGGTTCGAACCTATGAGGTCACACGCATAGAAGTTTCTAGGTTGATCAAATGGCTGATTGATGATTAAGAATCATTCAGGGTAATTTGGTCAATTCGATTGACAAATTATCCTAAGCAAAAGTTGCATTAAAATAATTATTGAATTATTGAGGATTAATTAGCAATTAGATTGCTAATGAACTCAATTTGATTGAGTAATTGGGCTTAGGTTGAGCCAAATTGAATAGGATTCAATTTGGGCTGCATCAGGGTTTGACCTAATTGGATTGGGTTCAACCCAAGTAGATTGAGCTTGACCCAATTGATGGGACTTGACCCAATTGGATTGGGCTTGATCCAAATCAATTAGAAGACCTTATTTGATGAGGATTATGAGTCCAAATAATCAGAATTGGATAAGGAGAAGAATCCCTAAATTTTAGGAACCCATCCTTATCTTCTTGGAGAAGAATGACACCTTAATTTATTCCCAATATTTTCTATGCCTATCCTCTTTATTTTTGGCCAAAAATTGGCGTGAGAAGAGAGGAGGCGTGGGGCTATATTTCTATAAAAATGGCACCTTAAATCTTTCTAGAAAGATTTAGATGAATTTCCTAATTTGTAGGGATTGCATGGTGCATGAAATAGGGTGGTCTGCGGCTGAACTTTGGATGCATGAATTCCTATCTTTTAGGGATCCAAAATGCACGAAATTTGGATATGTTTATCTCCTCTTAGCTGCCAAACCACCAGAATTTTTTGGAATTTTATCAGCCAAATTAGTTGGCTAAATTAGGTGTGACATGGGGGGATCTTTTGGCTATAAAAGACCCCCATGCCTTGGGTTCAAGATATACCATATTTAGAGGTTTCAAAAAATTCTGAAAAAATTTCTGAGGGCCTCCATCCCTTCTTCTCCTTCTTCCTCACGTCCATCCTCCATCTCCTTGAAGAACAATCAAAGGTTGAGTGTTTAGAAGGAGAAAGCTTCAGCCATTGCTGCGTTCCTGCGCGAGCTAGCACTCCCGCGGAAGACGATCTACCTAGGGCTTCGCGTGTACTTCTCATAGAGGCCATTCGTGTGCGTGGCTGCGAAGTCAAGGATCAGATCCATAAGTTTCTTCCATCATAAAAGGTATTAATCATAATATTTTATTTTGGAGTCAGGGTCTAGGTCGATTTCCGAGGTTTTACCCTCCTTTGGGGCTCCTCACGGAGTTATCTCCAGAATCCATTCGATGGATATTCGGAGATTAATGGAATAGAGTTCTTAAGTTTCAGATCTGATAGTTAATCATGCATGAAAGTTTTAGCATAATTGTTTAAACGATTCGGCATAATCCTATGTTTCTTAAGGTGCTGATTTCTAGATTTGATCTTGTAAGCATGCATGAATTAAATTTTTGATTCGTTTTTTCTGCTGCATTTTAAAACTTAAAAGAACTACGTATGGCTTGATCCCCTTATGAAGGGGTACGTAGGCAACCCGATCAGGTTCAGCCATGGTTTTAAAAAAAAAAAAATCAGCATGCTTAACACCGAAGAACCTAGGATCCACTTTCACTTTTGGCCATGAACGGTTATGAAATTTTAATAAAAAAATATTATTGTGATATCATTATGAATGGTGTTACTGTAATGAATGGACGACTAAGCAATGACATCTACATATTATCACAACCTGTTTATATAATGTACACGTCAAGTAAGGGCCCTAGAATAGATAGTGTCTCCAATGTCTACCTTTGGCACTGTAGGCTAGGTCACAATAACAAGAAAAGAATAAATAGGTTAACTCAAGAGAGTATCCTCAAAGTTGATAATTGTGAATTATTGACCACCTGCGCGTCCTGTCTTCTTGGAAAGATGACCAAGTCACCTTTTACTGAAAAAGATGAACGAGCCAATGATATTTTAAGCCTTGTACATTCTGATGTATATGGGCCCATGAGCACAAATGCCAGAGGTGGATATTTCTATTTCATTACATTTACAGACAACCTATCAAGGTATGAGTATGTCCATCTTATGAAACATAAGTTTGAATCGTTTGAAATGTTCAAACAATTCCGTAATGAAGTAAAGAAACAAACTGGAAAGAGTATTAAAACTCTTCGATCAGACCGAGGAGGTGAATACCTCACCAGTGAATTCATGACATATCTAGGAGAGAATGAGATTCCCTCTCAGTGAACCCTCCTGGGACACCGCAATATAATGGAGTGTCAGAAAGGAGGAATTGAACTTTGTTAGACATGGCTCGATCCATGATGGGCTTTGCTAGTTTGTTGATATCTTTATGGGGATATTCACTCGAAACAGCTTATTATATTCTTAATAAAGTTCCGAATAAGTTTGCGACTAAAATGTTGGGAATTGTGTCCTGAAAAACAATCGTTACCCTGTTGATGATTGAATTGTATATGAATTAATGAAATTAATAAAAGTTGTTTGGCAATGTTTCATTACATATTTTGCATCTTCGAGAACTCAAGTAATGTAATGAAGTCCTTAGGACTCTATTAAATGATAAAGGAGGATTATCTACGAGTCCTTAAACTAGTTCGCGACCAAACGATATGTTATCACTAGGACAATAGCATTATCAGTAATAGATTGTTGTGTGCCATATACGTTGGTTGTCCTCTTAACCAAAGAGTGTAGAGACACTGATATGTCACACAGGTGAAGTATAGTAGTATATTTCACTCAATGTAATCAATTTCGGAATGCTCTGCTGTCAAGAGATGTTCCAAGTGGATATGGGTATATGTATCCCTCAAACCTGAGATCACCACGGTGACTTGCAAGCAACTCACTATACTTTGGTATCGGACTATCTGAATTTCTAATTCAGTGATGGAAGGCTACTAGGTGCAGTTAAGTACTTGCGAAGTCGGTGCATGAGTCAAGATGGAATTGACCCCCTGGTGACAGGAGATAATGCCCTTGTGTTCAATTTAGTAAAAACCTTTGTCAGGGTAATCCATGTGAGGAGTCATAGAATTTGTAAAATTGAAACACATTTTGGATACACTGATTAAAGAGTTGACAGAACTCTGAAGTCATTCTAGGCATTTGGAGTCATAGGGATTAATTATACGATAACCATAGTCTAAGGGTTCTAGAATATTGCTTTGCGATTATTCGGCCTATCTGGACGTCGGGTATCATTGTTAGATGGTCACTTCGATTAGTACAGAAAGACATTTTTGTGCTACCGACTTAGGTTCGAACCTATGGGGTCACACGCATAGAAGTTTATAGGTTGATCATATGGCTGATTGATGATTAAGAATCATTCAGGAATAATTTGGTCAATTCGATTGACAAATTATCCTAAGCAAAAGTTGCAATAAAATAATTATTAAATTATTGAAGGATTAATTAGAACTTAGATTGCGAATGAACTCAACTGATTGAATGATTAAGCTTAGGTTAAGCCAAATTGAATAAAATTCAATTTGGACTACATCAGGATTTGAACTAATTGGATTGGGTTCCATCCGAGTTGATTAGGCTCGATCCAATTAATCGGACTTGACCCAATTGGATTAGGATTGATCCGAGCCTATTAAAAGTCTTAATTTAATAAGGATTCTAAGTTCAAAAATTCAAAAATTAATAAGAAGAAGAATCCCTAAATTTTAGGACTCTAGCTTTCTTTCTTGGAGAAGAAAGACACCTCATTCTTATCCCTAAAATTGGTGGCACCTATCCTCTTTATTTTTGGCCAATTTTTGGCACGAGAAAAGAGGAGGCGTGGGGCTATTTTTTAAAAAAATATGGCACCTCAAATCTTCCTAAAAAGATAGGAATCAAATCCCTAATTTGTAGGGACTGCATGGCGCATCAAGTAGGGTGGCTTGCGGCTGAAGTTTGGGGCGGATGAACCCTCTTATTTTTAGGGATTCATGGTGCAAAATTCAAAGATAATTTGTTTACCTCTTAGCTACCGGTTCACCAGAATTTTTTGGAAATTTTATCAGCCAAATTCGTTGGCTAAAATAGGTGTGAGGCGTGGGGGATCTTTTGGCTATAAAATGACCCCCACACTTAGGGTTTGAGAGAGATGATCTTTAGAAAGAGTTCTAAATTCTGAAAAAATTCTGAGATCCAGCTGCCCTCTCTCCTCCTTCTTCTCCTTCATCTCCATCCTTCATTCTCTCAAAGAAGAATCAAAAGTTGAATGCTTCGAGGGAGAAAAGTTCAGCCACTGCAGCACCTCTGTGCCAGCTAGCACTCCTGCAGTTGTGGATCATCCTAAAGCTTCGCATGGACTATCCATAGAGGCCGGACGTGTGTACAGCTACAGAAGGTGATCAAGGCATCATCAAAGTCCTCAAAGCAAAAAGGTATGATATCTGATCTCATTAGAATTTAGGATTAGAAATCAACTAGGTTGCTGAAATTCTGCATGACTACATGTTAGACATAGAATCATTCATACTTGTTTAGGATAAATGTTTAAAGTCCTTGATCTATTTTTGTTGTAGAGATATGATCTCTAGCATGCATAGAAATTAAATAGTTTAATTCATGCTTCCACTGTAAAATTTTTAAAAATATATGCATGCGACCACTAGAGTTTCCAACAGTGGTATCAGAGCAATAGGTTCAAAGTAGTTTAAACATTATGCCTAAAACAAGTTTTCTAATCCTAGTAGTAAAGTAATTCGATTGGAATGATCACCAGGCTGTCCAGTCATAGGAGAAAAAAGGGTTCATAACCCTCTTTTTTCATTCAATGGGATCTCTTATGGCGTGTTGGGGTGTTACTGTGATCCAATCCTTGAAGATGAACCACAAAAAGAAGATTAAAAATAGTTTTAATCTTTGTAATTAAATCTAAAGTCATAGATATGTTTGGATTAGATCTAAAAAAGATTTATAATTGATTTAATTGCTATTTTTATATAATAATTCATATCTAAAAATTAGATGCATGTGACGTATGTTGTTTAGATTAAATTCATGTTAGTTTGTATCTATGATGTATGAACATAAATCAAATAAGATTTAAACATAAATTAAATCTGAAATAAGCATGTTTAATTGACAAACTCATATCTGAAAATTAGTTTTAAGAACTAAAAGTTTGTAATTAACATGTGATTCAAGACTTATGCAATGATCTGAAATTTTTCATAAACCTACACTTAATTGAGAATTAAGTGATTTAGAATTGTGAATTGAAATCTAATTGATATTGCATAAATCTTGGGGGTATTTGGGTTAGCCCAAATCAAGTTTTAATAAACTAGGTTAGACCTAGGGTTAAAATCAAAGATGGACTAATTGGAGTAATTGATCAAATCTAACTAAGTAGTAATTAGATTAGGTCAAGGATACTCAATCAAATACAATAGTTGTACTTGATCAAGTCCATATTTTTGATTAGACCAAATGAAACTTGAATGAGGTTTAGTAGTTGAGCCCGAATCTTTAGGATGGTCAAAATCAAAATTGATTAACCAGTCGATGTCTAAGGTAAGTTTGGCAGTTTTGACCGGTGGTTTTTTTTGGGAGCTACTCGCACTGATTCGTCTTTGTCGAGTTAATGGTATATCCCTTCCACCGATCTCACTTACTTGGCTGACTTGGTCAATCATTTTTATTAGATCATTTAATGATTCGAGTTGACCCATGCCTGTAAGAAAAATCATTGTGACTGATTTAGGTGCCTAAGAACCAGATTGAATTTAGTTTCTTTTTAATCTGATTTGGTGAAGTCAGTGGGAGGATCAAGATTAACCGGTTCTTCTCTTCTTTTCTCTCTATTAAATCAAATCCTCTAAAATTATTAGGTTCCTAAAATGAAATAGTTATAGAGATAACTAGCTCAAAGACTCCCATTAAGTTGAATGATAATGGGTCCAATGGTTCGTTAATCATTGGAGACGCCACACGCTTGGTGCTAATTGGCCATTGGAATTATCATCCATAATATGATGATCCAATTGTGCTCTCTGATAGGTAATTAGGTTAACCGAGCCACACTCGGGCCTGGCTATTTGTTAGTGAGTTACATTGAATTCTATCATGTTAATGGTTGGACCTAATCAGGACATTCAGTGGAGACGCCACACGCCTGCCGAAGAGGTGCCTGGGGCAAAATTAACACTAGAAATTCTTTAGACGAAACAATTCGTTAAGAACCTACCCATTGATGCACATGGGTTAGACGAGCCACACTCGGGCCCATATGCGATCATGTGGATTCTAGTGCCTACTAAAGGATTAGGGTAATTCTTCAAATTGAATGTAGAGGTTAATAATTTGTATAAAATAGTGGAAGAACCTCTGGACTAAAGTCCAAGTTTTTAGGCTTAATTAATTCATATACTAATAAGGTTCATGATTTTCTTTTATGCAAAAATGGCCACAAATTTGTCGCTCTGATCCCTGTTAGATAGCGACAAGCTAATAGGACCCAACTTTAATAACTGGCATAGAAAGCTTAAGATTGTTTTAGAGCACGAACGGATTCTGTACATTTTGATAGATTCGACACATGAGCAGCCTGCTCCGAATGCACGAAGAGCGGTCCGAGACACTTACTTGAAGTGGCTCAATGACCGAACTACGGTTCATTGCATTATGCTGGCTGCTATGAACGACGAGTTCAGTTGCAGGTTCGAGAACGCTTAGCCAAAAGACATGTTTCAAATGTTGAATGAGTCTTTTGGTGTTCCCGATGATGTTGAAAGGCACAAGACTAGTTATGCCATTTTCAGTGCCCGAATGAAGGATGGGGCTTCAGTTACTGATCACGTACTGTACATGATCGACTTGATTGAGTGCCTGAACACACACGATTTTTCCCTGCACGATCAACTGGGGAAGGATGCGATTTTGAATTCCCTGCCTACATCTTACCGCCCTTTTCTTACTCATTTTAAAATGACAAAGCTTGCAGTTAATTACCATGGATTGCTGGGATTACTGCAGACCTTTGAGAAGGACCATCAGCTCCAAAAGGAGTCGGTGCATGTGGTGGAAGGATCATCGGGAGGGCGTAGTCCCTTTTAGAAAGGTAAGAAGAAAAATAAAAACAAAAATAAGGTGCAGCACGCTAAGCAATCTCAGCAAAGTCAAACCAAGAAGAAAGCTGACCAGAATTAGGCAAAAAGCTTCTACCGCAAGAAGCAGTGGCACTGGAAGAGGAACTGTCCTCAGTACATTGCCTCACTTGATACGAACAGACCGAGCAAGAGAAAAGTATAATCAGTTGCAGAGCAAGGTACTTATATGATAACACCTTATAATTTCTCTGTTTGTGATAATTCGATCTGGGTATTGGATACTAGAAGTCCATTTAACATTTGCAATTTGTTGCAGGGACTTCAGGTTATTGTGATATCATTATGAATGGTGTTACTATAATGAATGGACAATTGAGTAATGGCATTTACATATTATCGCAATCTATTAACGTAATGTACACGTCAATTAAGCGCCCTAGAATAGATAGTGTCCCGATGTCTACCTTTGGCATTATAGGCTAGGTCACATTAACTAGAAAAGAATAAATAGGTTAACTCAAGAGGGTATCCTCAATGTTGATGATTGTGAATCATTGACCACCTGCGCATCCTGTCTTCTTGAAAAAATGACCAAGTCACCTTTTACTGGAAAAGGTGAACGAGCCAATGATATATTGAGTCTTATACATTCAGATGTATGTGGGCCAATGAGCACAAAAGCCAGAGGTGGATATTCTTATTTTATTACGTTTACCGACGACCTATCGAGGTATGGGTATGTCTGTCTTATGAGACATAAGTCTGAATCGTTTGAAATATTCAAACTATTCCGTAATGAAGTAGAGAAACAAACTGGAAAGAGTATTAAAACTCTTCGGTCAGACCGAGGAGGTGAATACCTCACTAGTGAGTTTATGATATATCTAGAAGAGAATGTGATCCTCTCTCAGTGGACTCCTCCTGGTACACCTCAATATAATAGAGTGTCAGAAAGGAGAAATCGAACCTTGTTAGACATGGCTAGTCTGCCAATATCCTTCTGGGGATATGTCCTCGAAACAACTTCCTATATTCTTAATAAAGTTTCGAGTAAGTCAGTGACTAAAACACCACATGAGATGTGGACAGGGCATAAATCGGTGCTCACTCACCTTAGGGTTTGGGGGTGTCCGGCCTACGTCAAATGTTTAAAAGCAGACAAACTCAAAGCTAGGTCTGATAGATATTTCTTTGTCGGCTATCCAAAAGAAACTAAGGGTTATTATTTCTACCTTGCTGAAGAACAAAAGTTGTTCGTCAGCAATAGAGCTGTCTTCTTGGAGAAGGAACTAATGGTTCTAATGTTGAACTTGAAGAAATTCAACATGTGCAAGAACCGACACCACCCACTGAACCGTTAGAACCTAATTTGATTAGATCAAGCACAGAACCTGTTGCTGGTGGTCCAAACCGAGAACGATTGGCACAGCGGTGTGAACGGGGTTCCGTCTGAGTTGTCTTGGTTGGTGTTGGTTACGCTCCACCTTCCACCAGAAAACCTGCGAGCAAGCCTCGCACCACCACTGGGTAGTGGGGGCCCTCCGACGATCAAGTCAGAGGAGATTGGAGGAGAAGGAGAGATAATAATCGCAAGCAAGAGAGTGCTCTGGAAGATATTGCTTACCCCCCCTTCTCCCCCCAGCCGCATATATACCTGGCTGGGGGGTCTCTGAGGGGGGTTTGTCATCGTGGCGCGGCGTGAGTGGCCACTGACATGGCCGTTACAGGGCGTCGTGGAGCAGCGCTGGGTACGGCCATGACAGGGCGTAGTGGGAGTTCCGCTTTGTACGGCTGATACAGGAGATCGTGGAACAGGCATCGGATACAGCCGTTGCAGGGAGTAGTGGAGCAGGAGGGCCTCGGCGTGCCTCTGGGAAGCAAGCCTGTCGTTATCAAGAGATCTCGACTCGGGGTCGGAGTGCTGGATCAGGGGGCAGCCGACCCGGGGTCGGGCTGCGGTGCTGAGGATATCCGACTTGGGGTCGGAATTGCTAGATTTAAGGGGCAGCCGACTCGGGGTCGGGCTGCGAAGCCGAAGATGTCCGACTCGGGGCCGGACTGCTGGATCGAAGGGCAGCCGACTCGAGGTCGGGCTGGGAGCCGAAGATGTCCGACTCGGGGTCGGATTGCTGGATCAAAGGACAGCCGTAGTCTTCATGGGCGCGCGTGCCGGTCACGTTGGAGCATGGCGGCTTAGTTCCCCCGTAACAGTAGCCCCCCACTTCCGAGCCTGGAACCAGAAGGGGAACGGGTGAAGGGAGTGATGCTTCGAGATTGCCGCCATCCCTCGGAGAGGCGCGCGCGCTTCGAGCTCCCGCCTTCTTTATGGCGTATGGCGGTTGTTGCTGACCTGGCAGTCTGAGGATTTCGGCGGACATCCTTCCTTAATGGTGTCGATTTCGCCTTTGGGGCGCGAGCGACCCTTCGGCGGCCAGGCGTCCTCTGGCGTCATCGAGGCATCACCCGCCTTTCCGGCCTATTTTAACCGGGGGCCCTCCCCCGTCCGTCTTCCTCTTTACAGACATTTTCGAGTTTCCCCTTTGCGCTGCCGTTGTTGCCGTCGGACTGTTCGCTTGCTTCTCCTTTGACGCTCTCGGAAGCCGTTCTTCCTTCTCTTCCGGTGAGTTACCCCATTCTTCTACTTAGGGCTCTTCGTACTTTCTCCTTTTGTACTAGTGTACCCCAGTCGTCCGGTCTTCCCCCCTTCTTGTCCCCGTCCTGACCGTAGGTTTATTGGCCATTAGGAATGGGCGAAGTGAGAGCAGACCGCATTAAGTCGGAGCTGGTCGCTGAGGACTTAGACAAACTCGTGGCTCGGTAACCACCTTCCCGAGGCCTGCAACGTTACGCTCTCGGGGCCTGAGGAGAGGATGTCCCATCCTCCTCCAGGGAAGATCGCCATCAATGAGGGCATTCTCCAGGCCGGGTTCCGCTTTCCCCCTTCGGACTTAGTCGTGCAGGTACTCCGGGGTTTAAGAGTTGCGCCGACGCAACTGGTGCCGAACTCGTGGCGTGCCCTGACGGTCTTCCAGGTTCTCTGCCGCATGCACGAGATTCCCGCCACTCTGAATATTTTTGGGAGTTCTACAGCCTGAGTGGCCACCCCCAGGACAAGGGTGGTGGTGCTTTGCGGCGCGGCGAGGGTGCGGCCTCGTCAAAGAGGCTCCTTCCTCCATTCACGGCTGGAAGGAGCGTTTCTTCTTCATCGATGTAGATCCCTCTTGGGAAATCAGGGCGACCTGGGAGACGCCGATGAAGTCCCCGATCGGCCTATCGAGACTGTCGATGGAGGAATCCGATGGCTTGGCCGCCTTGAAGGGGTTGGTTGCCGAGGGCCAGCTCCCCCCGGTGGCCCGCCTTATTTCCGAGGATACCTTGGGTGAATGTCGGTTTGAGCTCGGTCCCCACCGACCGTGAGCCCGCCACCATTTCTTTTTTGACTCTTTTCTCCTCTTTCGTCTCGTTCTTTCCTTCGGTTTCTCAGCCCTCGACCATCTCGTTCTGTTGCAGAGATTGAGCGACGTTATGCGGTCGGACAAGGGACCGGCTGTTGGTAGGTCGTCCCTACTGGAAGCGGTCCGGAGGAGGGAACGAGCTCCTCCGAGCGGGGCCCCGCCCGGCGAAGAAGTCCCGCAAGGAGGTGCCTCCGACGCCCGACCGACGAGTCCGGGCCCACCGATCAGGGAGACGCCCGTGGGCACGGACCGGCAGCTGACGCCTGTATCAGCCCTCCGGTGGTGAGACTGCCGCTATTCCGGAGGTATCATCCGAGCCCGCTCGAGACGGACGGGTCGGGCGTGATCGGTCCCCGGTCCGGCCTTCGACTCAGCCGGCTCCTGATGATCCGAGGAGGGACGCGCCGAGGCCCCGGCCGAGCGGGGCCCTATCAATTCCTGGAGTGACCCCCGCCCCGAGCACAATCATCAGGACTCTTTCCCAGGCGATGGATAAGGGTAAGGCTGCAGAACCACCATCCGGCTCCGGGGAGAAATCGGGGTCGGCCTTCACTACCGATGGCGCCCGAAACCTCATCGAAACAGTGCTGCTGGAGAAGGACCGTCGGCGGGTCCGGGAGTTGGGGGTCTCTGACGTCGGGGCTGCCAGCTGTGTCTGTCTTATGTCGGTGAGTGTTCTTCTGGCCGCTTTTCACCATTTATTAGCTCTGTTGTTCTCCGCCTGACGCCCTCACTTTTCCTATCTCTTAGCTCGCCCAGTACATGATCCGTCTAGAGGAGTGCTACAAGGAACAGGCAGGGCTTCTGGCGAAGGCCGAGGACCGACTGAAAGCAGTGGAAGAGGGAGGCCAGGCCGTGGCGGGCAGGACGACCGGGGACCTCGAGGCGAGGCTCCGGGAGGCCGAAGAGCGGGCACTCGGCTTCGCCGCCCTCGAGAAGCAACTGTTGGAAGCTCGGGAGCAACTCAAAGCCGCCTCGGGCCTCGAAAGCAGGGTTAAGAAGGCGGAGGAACGAGCTGAAAAGCAGTCCCGGAAGGTCGCGGACTATCGAGAGAGGTGGGAGAAGGCTCAGCGGTCTGCCGACAGCGCCCGCAACCGAACCCGGTCTCTTGAAGCCAAACTGGGCGAATTGGAGTCAGCCTTGGAGAGGTCCCGCGCGAACGACCAAGAGCTCCGTTCGCGCCTGGAGGAAGCTGAGGCCGCTCGCACTGCTGCCGAGGCGGAGCGTAAGGAGGCTCAGGCTAATCTGCTGAGGGTCTCCTCCGAGGCTGAAGACCGGATTGTGGCGAAGGTCTTGGAGGCTAAGGCTCAGATTACGGAGCGAGCAGAGGCGGCGCTGGCCGAGAAGAGTGCGGAGATCGGGCGCCAGGCGGTACAGGCTTATCGTCAGTCCGCCGAGTTCACCCGTGATATGTCGGAGGCGGTACGGGCCTATCGTCAGTCTGACGAGTTCGTCCGTGACGCGTCGGACGCGGGGTCCGAATCCTTCATCTTAGGCTTCGAGGAGGGCCTGGCAAGGGTGTCGGCTAAGTACCCCGAAGTTGACCTGAGTGGGATTTCCCTTCTCGACTCCTCTCCGGCGCCATCGCCTGCTGATTCTCCTACCGCCTCCCTACCCCCTGCGGACGAGCCCGACACTCCCGACCCGGGGGTTCCTCCAAGCTGACCTCTTGTACCTTTCGTTGTCCTCTTTTTTTGTATGTCGGCATTTTGCCAAATTGTATGGGCCTTGGCCCTGAAACAATGAAAATTAATACAAGTCGAATGTTTCTTCATCTCGCTTTCGTCCTCCTCTTTTTTTTCTTTTTAACTCTTGGCGGCGTCTTGCCGACTCCTGACTCTCGAAGTTCTTCCGGCCCTAAGCCAGGCATCCGAGGGTTAGGCCTCAGGAAATTCTTCCGGCGCTAAGCCAGGCATCCGAGGGTTAGGCCTCAGGAAATTCTTCCGGCGCTAAGCCAGGCATCCGAGGGTTAGGCCTCAGGAAATTCTTCCGGCACTAAGCCAGGCATCCGAGGGTTAGGCCTCAGGAAATTCTTCCGGCACTAGCCAGGCATCCGAGGGTTAGGCCTCAGGAAATTCTTCCGCGCTAAGCCAGGCATCCGAGGGTTAGGCCTCAGGAAATTCTTCCGGCACTAAGCCAGGCATCCGAGGGTTAGGCCTAGAAAATTCTTCCGGCACTAAGCCAGGCATCCGAGGGTTAGGCCTCAGGAAATTCTTCCGGCACTAAGCCAGGCATCCGAGGGTTAGGCCTCAGGAAATTCTTCCGGCACTAAGCCAGGCATCCGAGGGTTAGGCCTCAGAAAATTCTTCCGCACTAAGCCAGGCATCCGAGGGTTAGCCTCAGGAAATTCCGCTCGTTGGTCGGCCAAGGCTGGCGCAAGCCGAGGCGACCGGTCGGGGCTTCAGGCTAGTCTGCTCCCGGGATGATCATCGGGTTAGCCTGGCATCCGAGGGCCGGGCCTCGGGAGATTCCACTCGTTGGTCGGCCAAGGCTGGCGCAAGCCAAGGCGACCGGTCGGGGCTTCAGGCTAGTCTGCTCCCGGGATGTCATCGGGTTAGCCTGGCATCCGAGGCCGAGCCTCGGAGATTCCGCTCGTTGGTCGGCCAAGGCTGGCGCAAGCCGAGGCGACCGGTCGGGGCTTCAGGCTAGTCTGCTTCCCGGGATGGTCATCGGGTTAGCCTGGCATCCGAGGGACCGAGCCTCGGGAGATTCCGCTCGTTGGTCGGCCAAGGCTGGCGCAAGCCGAGGCGACCGGTCGGGGCTTCAGGCTAGTCTGCTCCCGGATGATCATCGGGTTAGCCTGGCATCCGAGGGCCGAGCCTCGGGAGATTCCGCTCGTTGGTCGGCCAAGGCTGGCGCAAGCCGAGGCGACCGGTCGGGGCTTCAGGCTAGTCTGCTCCCGGGATGATCATCGGGTTAGCCTGGCATCCGAGGGCCGAGCCTCGGGAGATTCCGCTCGTTGGTCGGCCAAGGCTGGCGCAAGCCAAGGCGACCGGTCGGGGCTTCAGGCTAGTCTGCTCCCGGGATGATCATCGGGTTAGCCTGGCATCCGAGGGCCGAGCCTCGGGAGATTCCGCTCGTTGGTCGGCCAAGGCTGGCGCAAGCCGAGGCGACCGGTCGGGGCTTCAGGCTAGTCTGCTCTCGGGATGATCATCGGGTTAGCCTGGCATCCGAGGGCCGTGCCTCGGGAAATTCCGCTCGTTGGCCATGCGCCTGTCGCTTGCAGCCCGACGGGGTTTCTCCGTGGCCAGCTGCGATCGTGTTTCTCCTCTTCTCCAAGCGTTGCCTGGGGAACACCAGAAGGGCATTAAACGCTAATTGATGCGTTACCTGGGAAATCGGATCGCCAGTTGCTGCTTGCGAGGAGTGTCAGTTAAGCGGCCGCGATGCGCGCGTTCTTCGAGGCGGATGCGGCCTGGGCGCGGGCGGAGATACGTGGACCTAGGGGTACAGGGCACCCGGAGTGTCCTGCACAAAAAATGTGATTAAGGAGAATGACGCTTAAGAAATCGCGGAAAGATACGCCTTGAGAGCCGGATCGGCTCCGGATTCAATGCGCCCGCATTTATTGGAGCCACCCGTATCGGAACGACCGGGGGGCCGCAGTTTGGCTATAAATATAGGTGCAGGTGCGATGGAGCCTGCCAAGCCGGAGCTGTTCAAGTTGCCATGGATCGTGGACCTTCTCTCTGGCGCATGGCTGAGAGACTCCTGCCGAAGGAACGGGAGGCGCGCCCCTCGCGACTTCAGCCAACTAGCCGTTTCATCTGGGATCAGCAAGGAGGGTCTCCCCGGCGGAACTCCGCTCTAGGCGTTTCATCCGGGATCACATCTCCCCTCCTTGAAGTTCAGCCTCCCGATTGAGCTCTGCACCAGGCGCCTGATCCGGGACCGCGCCTCCATATGCTCTTCCCCCTCGTATTCCTTCTCTCCCCTAACACTGGGGAGGACCGGAATATCCCTTGGAGGTGGCGTTCCTCTGGAGGCAGCGGGAGCTTCGTCGGCGGCGGCTCCTCATCCTCTTCGTGGGGCGTGGATGGCGCCTCCGGTTGGAGGCAGTGTGGACTTCTCCTTCGTCCACTTCTTCTTCATCTGCGCCGGCTCTTCGTCTCTTTCGTGAGACGCCGATGGCGCCTCCGGTTGGAAGCATCCACTTCCGACGGGATTGCAACCGCTTCAGATGGAGGTTTCGGGATCCCAGATCTTCAGCTCCTCGGAGTCTCCACCTCTTCTTTACTTTCTTTACACCCTAATTCCCCCCTGGGAATTCCTTGTAATCACACGAGCACGCCGTTGTAACCAGAAATTATTGAAATGCAAAGCGTTATACATTTTTTGAACTGTCTTTCTGGCATCGTCGTTCTACTGGTAATACATCCGCAGGTTAGCGGAATTCCAGCTCCTTAGAATTTCTCGACCATCTAGGGCCTCCAACTGGTAGGAGCCAGGTCGGTTTACCCAGCGAACCTTATATGGGCCTTCCCAATTTGGCGCTAGCTTCCCACCTTCCGCAGGTCGAGATGCTTTAGCTCGCCTTAGCACCAGATCTCCGATTCTGAAAAGCTTCGGTCGGACCTTGGAGTTGTAATATCGGGCCACCCTCCGCTGATACATCGCCATCCGAACCTGCGCCATTTCCCTCGCTTCTTCCAAGAGATCCAGGTTCCCTCGGAGTTGTTCCGAATTGGCCTCGGGTCGGTGCGCGGCCACCCGAGGTGAGGGGAGTCCGAGCTCCACGGGGACAACGGCTTCCGTGCCATAGGTTAGGCTGAAAGGCGTCTCCCCGGTAGGGGTCCGATGCGTGGTCCGATACGCCCAAAGGACATTCTCGAGTTCTTCGACCCAAGCTTGCCCCGTCCGACCGATTCGCGCTTTGATTCCTTGGAGGATTGTCCGATTCGTGACCTCGGCCTCGCCGTTGGTTTGGGGATGCGACACAGATGTGAACCGATGCTCGATCCCGAACTCCTCGCAGAAGTCACGGAAATGCTTGTTGTCGAACTGTCGCCCATTATCCGAGATGAGGACCCGAGGTACCCCAAATCGGACAATGATGTTCTTCTTCACGAACTTCCGGACTTGCACCTCCGTGATAGTAGCCAGCGGCTCTGCCTCCACCCACTTGGTGAAGTAGTCGATTGTAACAATCAAAAATTTCCGCTGAGCTGAAGCGACGGGGAATGGTCCGAGGATATCCATTCCCCACTGGGCGAAGGGCCAGGGTGCAGTGATTGGCGCCAAGGGGACAGAAGGGACTCTCTGGACGTTGGCGTGGCACTGGCAGGCGTCACATTTCCGCACATGATCCTTTGAGTCCTCCAACAAGGTAGGCCAATAATAGCCTTGCCTCATGATCTTATGCGCCAAGGACCTAGCCCCCAGGTGCGATCCGCAGATGCCTTCGTGGACTTCGCTGAGGGCGTAGGCCGCTTCCGAGGGGCGGAGGCACCTTAAGAGGGGGGCGGTGAACGAGGTCCGATACAGCCTCCCTTCATAGAGTACGTAGTGGGCGGACTTCATGACGAGTCGCCGAGCTTGATCTTCGTCCTCTGGAAGGATTCCTTCGGCGAGGTAGGCGACGAGCGGGTCCATCCAAGATGGCTCCGGATCAATCGCCATCACCGCTCCGGCCTCGCCGATGCTCGGGGCATCCAGGGTCTCCAGGTAGATCGCCCTCGACAAGTTGTGCGCGTCTGCGCCCACCAAGCGGGACAGCCTGTCGGCCCTGGCATTTTCGCTTCTTGGGACCTGCTGAATGTCAACACTGCCGAGGTCGGGAATGAGTGCTTGCACCTTCCAGACATAGCTCTGCATGGTCGGGCTCCGAGCCTCGAACTCCCCTCGGACCTGCCCGACCACCAGCTGGGAGTCGGTGAAGACCTTCAAACGCCGGATGCCGAGCTCCTTGGTGAGTTTGAGTCCTGTGATTAGGGCCTCGTATTCCGCCTCGTTGTTGGTCACTGGAAATCCGAACCTCAAGGCATACTCGGCTATCACTCCATCGGGACTGGTAAGGACCAGCCCGGCCCCTCCACCTTCGGGGTTCGACGACCCATCAATATGAAGCGTCCAGATTGGGAGGTCGAGGCTGGGTGTTTCCGGCGGCCTAGGTTCCGCCTCCTGCACAGTGCACTCAGCGAGGAAGTCCGCGAGCACCTGGGCCTTGATGGCGGGTCGGGGCTGGTAGCGGATGTCGAACTCACCAAGTTCTACTGCCCACTTCACCAGCCGTCCCGCATTCTCAGGATTGCTGAGGATCTGCCGCAGTGGTTGATCGGTCAAGAGGGTGACGGGATGAGCCTGGAAATAGGGGCGAAGCCTCCTGGCCGCGGTGAGCAGCGCGAAGGCGATCTTTTCCGCCTTCGTATACCGCGTCTCGGCATCCCGTAGGACCCGGCTGATGTAGTACACAGGCTTCTGGAGCTTTGCCTCTTCCCGAACCAGTACTGCGCTGACTGCGGTTGGGGAGACCGCCAGATAGAGGTAGAGCATCTCCCCCTCTTGCGGCTTGGACAGCAGGGGAGGAGACGCCAAGTACTCCTTGAGTTGGTCGAATGCCACTTGACATTCGGCCGTCCAAAGAAAGTCTTTCGGGCGCTTCAACACCTTGAAGAACGGTTGGCAGCGTTCGGCCGATTTTGCCACAAATCGTCCGAGCGCGGCGACCCTTCCAGCGAGCTCCTGAACCTCCTTCACTTTGGTCGGAGGGGACATATCTTGGATGGCCTTGATTTTGTCAGGGTTGGCTTCGATCCCCCGCTGGTTGACAATGAAACCGAGGAACCTCCCGGCCGAAGCGCCAAAGGCGCACTTCGCTGGGTTCAGCTTCATGCGAAACTTCCGCAGGGTGGCAAAAGTCTCCTCCAGATCCGCGATGTGCTGGTCGGCATGGCGGCTCTTCACCAGCATATCGTCCACGTACACCTCCATGTTCCGGCCGATTTGCCCTTTGAAGATTTTGTTGACGAGGCGCTGGTAAGTGGCGCCAGCATTCTTCAGACCAAAGGGCATTACCTTGTAACAGTACAGCCCCCGGTCTGTTATAAAGGCAGTTTTCTCCTCGTCCTGTGGAGCCATCATTATTTGGTTGTAGCCGGAGAAGGCGTCCATGAAAGACAGCAGCTGATATCCGGAAGTCGCGTCGACCAGTTGGTCTATCCGTGGAAGCGGAAAGCTATCTTTGGGGCACGCCTTGTTCAGGTCGGTGTAGTCGACGCACATCCTCCACTTCCCGCTCGCCTTCCGGACAAGTACGACATTTGCCAGCCATTCGGGGTAGCTGACCTCCCTTATGAATCCTGCCTCCAAGAGCTTGTCTACCTCCTGGTCGACCACTCGGATCCGATCCGGGGCACAGTGTCTCTTCTTCTGCTTTACTGGTCGGTGGGTTGGGTCGACGTTGAGGGCGTGAGAAATGACCTCCGGGTCGATCCCAGGTACATCGGCCGCCGACCAGGCAAATACATCAGCATTGGCTCGGAGGAATTCCACTAACCTGAGCCGAGCTTCCGAGTCGAGGCTGGCACCGACCCGGACCGTACGGTCCGGGCGACCCTCCTCAAGGGGAACTTCGATCACACCCTCGGCCGGCTCCCCGTGCCGCAAAGCCACCTCGTCTCTGGCGTCAAGGGACTCGACGCTTAGGGCCTCCACGGGCTTCTTCCCTTTGAGAGTTGCTAGAAAACATTGCCGTGCGGTCGGTTGGTCACCTCGGACCTCTCCAATCCCGGCCGCCGCGGGGAACCGCATTAGCAAATGGTATGTAGAGACTACCGCGCGAAGGGCGTTCAGTCCGGGTCGTCCGAGGATAGCGTTGTAGGCCGAGGGAACACGGACGACCAAGAACCCGAGCCGCACCGTGGCTTCTGCGGGTGCAACGCCCGCAGTCACAGGCAGCTCAACGACACCTTCGGCCGAGATAGCGTCTCCAGTGAATCCTATGAGCGGGGTGGATGTTTTGTGCAACACTTGTCGGGACAAGCTCATCTTTTGGAAGGCCTCGTAAAACAAAATATCAGCTGAGCTTCCACTATCTACAAGAACACGCCTTACATCATAGTTCGCCATAGTGAGGGAGATCACCATGGCATCATCATGGGGGGTCTGAACCCCCTTTACATCCTCATCACAAAAAGTGATTACATTTCCGACCCGCTGCCTCTTCGCGACGGCCACCCCTGATGCTTCCACCGAGCCCCCTGCATTCCTCACAGGCCGAGAGCAGCCCCCAGTGATGGTGTGGATCACGCCCGCGACGGGTCGATTCTGCTCCCGAGGCTCCTGAGGGGCCGGGTCGGCCGGGCGCGGGTCTGCGGGGGGACGTCGGTCGTTTACATATCGACCGAGACGCCCTCGGCGGATGAGAGCCTCGATCTCGTCCCGAAGCTGGAAGCAGTCTTCGGTGTCGTGGCCGTGGTCTCGGTGGTACTCACAGTACGCTCGAGAGGGCCTCCTCCCAGGGATTTTCTTCATCTGCCTCGGGACCGGGAGGTTCTCCCGCCCCTTGACCTCCATAAGGATCTGGGCCCGGGGGGCCAGGAGTGGGGTGTACCGGTTGAAGCGTCGGTGCGGAGAACGAGGGCGTGGGGCGCCGTGGTTCCTCGCCGGTGACGGGCTTCTGCGCCGATGTTGAGGCGTCGGGCTCCTCCTCTGGGGTGCCTCTTTTCGCCTTTTCTTCCCGAGCTTTAGAGGGGCCTCGGCGGCCTCCTTGTTCCGGTGGGCGGCTGCCTCCTCGGCGTCTGCATACTGGTTCGCCCGAGACAACAGCTCCGGGAAGCTCCGCGGCAGGCGTTTGTCCAGGGAGAAGGTGAGTCTGCCCTTCCGGAAGCCACGCTTCAGGGCTGAGAGAGCCACCTCCTGGCTCAGGTTCCGGACCTCCAATGTAGCCTTGTTGAAGCGGGTAAGGTAATCCCGCAGGCTTTCTCCCTCGTTTTGCCGGACATCAAAGAGGGAGTCGGAAACCAATCGCCGCCGGCTACTGACGGCGAAATGGCTGATGAAGAGGTGAGTGAACTGGTCAAAGGACTGGATAGAGTCAGCCTCCAGGCCGGCGAACCACGCCCTGGCTGGGCCACGGAGGGTCGCCGGGAAGGCCTTGCAGAGGAGGGGATCTGATGCTCCATGGAGGAGCATAAGAGTCCTGAAACTCTCCACGTGATCCCGCGGGTCCGCCGCCCCGTCATAGGGCTCGATCGCCGGCATTTTGAATTCCGGCGGATTTGGGGTCCGCAGGATCCTCGAGGCAAGCGCCGGTTGGGAGGAGATCTCCAAGTCGGCGAAGAGATCTTTGGAGTGGCCCTTCAGGACCTGGAGTTGTCTGTGGAGATTGTTCACCCGCCGGTCCAGGGAGCGCGACCGGTGGGTGGGAGACAAGGAGCGGCGCGAGGGGGACCGACTGGAGTGCGGGCCCCTCGAGGACTGGGGGGTCGGAGAACGCGCCCGGGTCCGCCTCTCGTACCCCGCGCAGCTTCGATGAGAAGGTCCTGGCAGAATGGACCGTGCTCGAGAACCTTCCTCGCGCCGGCGCTCCTCCCCATGAGAGAGGAAGGAGCGCGGGTTGAGGAAGACAGGTGAGCGCTCGGGGGGCAGCGGCTCCTGGGCCCGCTGTGGCGCTCGAGACATCACACCCTGCAGGTTCTGCACTACCTCCGCGAGGGTGCGAACCTGCTGGGCTAACTGGTCGAACTGAGCGGCTTCGACCATCTGAATGGGGGGTGGAATGGTGGAGTGTTGCTGAGAATGTGTTGGAGACGCAGCGGCCTCCCGGCCGGAGGCGCGAGAGGCCCCGCGACCGGAGGCATTGGAAGCTCCACGACCACCTCGCCATGCCATTACGATCGCTCTGAGATCAGTCCCTTCCTCTAGCGCCAACTGTTGCTGGTGGTCCAAATCGAGAACGATTGACACAGCGGTGTGAACGGGGTTCCGTCTGAGTTGTCTTGGTTGGTGTTGGTTACGCTCCACCTTCCACCAGGAAACCTGCGAGCAAGCCTCGCACCACCACTGGGGTAGTGGGGGCCCTCCGACGATCAAGTCAGAGGAGATTGGAGGAGAAGGAGAGATAATAATCGCAAGCAAGAGAGTGCTCTGGAAGATATTGCTTACCCCCCCTTCTCCCCCCAGCCGCATATATACCTGGCTGGAGGGTCTCTGAGGGGGGTTTGTCATCGTGGGCGCGGCGGAGTGGCCACTGACATGGCCGTTACAGGGCGTCGTGGAGCAGCGCTGGGTACGGCCATGACAGGGCGTAGTGGAGTTCCGCTTTGTACGGCTGATACAGGAGATCGTGGAACAGCATCGGATACAGCCGTTGCAGGGAGTAGTGGAGCAGGAGGCCTCGGCGTGCCTCTGGGAAGCAGCCTGTCGTTATCAAGAGATCTCCGACTCGGGGTCGGAGTGCTGGATCAGGGGGCAGCCGACCCGGGGTCGGGCTGCGGTGCTGAGGATATCCGACTTGGGGTCGGATTGCTAGATTAAGGGGCAGCCGACTCGGGGTCGGGCCGCGAAGCCGAAGATGTCCGACTCGGGGCCGGACTGCTGGATCGAAGGGCAGCCGACTCGAGGTCGGGCCGCGAAGCCGAAGATATCCGACTCGGGGTCGGATTGCTGGATCAAAGGACAGCCGTAGTCTTCATGGGCGCGCGTGCCGGTCACGTGGAGCATGGCGGCTTAGTTCCCCCGTAACAGATACTATTTATAACAATTTAGGACCTTATCTAAAATGGCTAGCCGGAAGGTTTTATTTGGATTTCTTGATCCTGTACAAGTACCCAAGATCTATCCAACGAATAATCGATGTAGGACTAAACACATACCCGCATGGTCCTCGCACATACTATAAGTCCATTGAGATTTAAGAAGGGCGGCTTGCTTTATCCTTACTATAGGTTATTTGAAAAGTGGTGGCACCGGAGAAGGTGAAGATAGCGGCTAGTGCCGCTAGTCTTGACAATAAGCTCCATGTGGAAGACGTGCTTGCAAAAAAGGGAACGGCTGGTGAGTGGGGGTTGTCCGCTTTGTAGTTGTTGAATCTGTCTCCCACCTATTTCTCATAAGTCCTTTTGTTAAATCTAGATGATGTACCTCGAAGACTTGCTTGAACATTCATGAATAGCCAGCTAATCTCCATTTGGACTCATTGGCGATGTAAAAAAAAAACAGCCACAAGTTAGAAAAGCTTGGGATCAGTTATTAATGATCATATTCTAGCATATATGGCAAGAAAAAATAGAAGGATCTTTCTACTAAGAAAAAATTCTATTTATGTAACTCTTCACAAAATTCTTCACACTTTTAGACTATGGAAGTAGCTGGGTGCCGAAAAAATTGTTGAAAAGCATCAATGATTTGGGGCTCCTCGTCATTCTTAATTTCTCCACAAACCTTTTAGATATGCATTATATTTAATTTTCTTTGTAAGCTGAATTTATATTGGGACACTCTTGTGTCTTTCTTTCTTTTTTTTTTTTTTTTTTTTTTAAACCTCCTCCCTCGCACCCCAAAGGTCATAACCAACAAGAATTTTTTTTTTAGCTTGAATACTTTTATAAAAAATTTAAATTTACGTGAATATCCTGTTAAAATTTATATTTATTTATGTATCCTCATAAAATACTGTTTTTGCATAAATATTCCTAACGGTTCATCTAACATTATTAATAAAAACTTTATTTATTTAAATTAAAAATAAAATAAAATATTAAAATTATTTTTTTATTTTCCATCGTAATCGTATATTTCTTTTGGCACACGTCTATTCAAAGAATATTTTAGTTATTTTAATTTCAAACCGTTAATTTTTTAACAGCATTAGATGGTGTGGATATATATACAAAAATAAAAATAAAATAGAGTAGAATAGCAAAATAAGTATTTTACAAAGGTATATGTATATAAATATTAATTTTTAAAAAATATTTATATAAAATTAGATATTTAGAAGGATATTTATGTGTGTGTATATATATATATATATATATATTTTTTTTTTTTTTCCAACCGCGATAGGTGTGCTAATCTCCAAGCATCCAATCGGCGCTATGCCCGCGTGTCGATCATCTGCAGTCTCGTGCGCCGCCGCTCCCTCGATGCTCGTCCACGGCCTTCGTCCATCGAAAACTGAAAAGCAAGCGGAACAAAGTCCGAGTACCCGCTGGTCCTCTCGCGTCTTCTGCTCCCTTCTTCGCGGCCGGCCAGCGACTGCCGCTCCGTCCCGGCTTTTCTCCCTCTTCTCTCAGAGATCCAGGTGCGTCAATCCCCGCCACGTCCTCGATCTTTTTCCGCACTCCACTTTTTCCATCTTGTGTTTTTCACTCATCTGATCTGTTTTTCTTACTCAATCCATAATTTTTTTAGCGACCCGGCCCACAAAATTGAATCTTTCGTCTTGTTTCTAATGTATTATTTAATATCAATCGTAGCCTCTTTTCATGGATTTTAGATGAATTTCGTTAGATTACTTGTATAAATTTCTATTCGTTCATGTGCTGCGATGGATGGATTTTATTCATTGATATCTAGCATTTTCAGTAGTTTTCTGCTGCATTGGAGCCAAATAGATCCTTTGAATGATTAAGCTGATGGTTTGACTATCAAAACACAAAGAGAAGAAGCTACGGATCATAGATTGTCATAGATATTTTTTTCTCCTTCTTTAATTTAGTATCAATAGAAATAAATAGATATTAATTATTTTAATGTATAGGTTGATTCAAAGAGAGATAGATTGCTCAAACTGCTGTATTTTGCACTGGGGAGCTTCCTGTAGTTGCCGTTTAAACCTTGTACTTTGTTCAGAGTCAAGCATTGTTACCCAGTACATTCCGCCCACAATCTAATTGAGCCATTATAGTCAAGTTCCCTTAGTTATAAGTTGTTTCAATTAACAGGGTAACAGAAGCCCAGAATTTCAAAAGCGCTATGCATCTTGCACTCTTACAGGCTGCCCATGGGAACGGTAGGTTCTAGGCAGGGGGGCCAGTGGTTGAGTGCCTGAAGTTTCCTGCGTAATCGAAGGAGAAAGGGTTAAACAAACCAAAAATAATAAAAAAAAAGATCAAAAAAGAAAATCCAAATATGAAATTTGTATAATTTGAATCAAAGCAATAATTAGTTGCTGTGTCAAAATAGTAATTTTTATAGTTGCGCAATGCAATAACGACTTACAAGATCTCTACTTGTAAATAACAGCTGCATTTGCAATTGGATATATTTGCAAGTCTCTAAAGCAATAAGGCAGCAGCAATCAATTGAGGTTTCTCGGTTCCATTTATGATAATGCAAAATCATCCAGGGTGATGTTAAATAAAATTAACCTAATATAAGAGGGGTGTGTGAGGGTCCAAGAGTTAAAAGTCCCTCCTGGTCAGGCCACACATGTAGACTAATTAGGCTAGGAAGGCCCTTGGGTAGCCATATGCATTAAGCAAGCACCTAGGTTGTCATGTGGTCCATTTTTGAAATATTATTATAAACAAGGTTCGCCGTACCGGTATCGGACTCCGTACCAGTGCCAGGACGGTATGGAGTACACCATCGGTACCAGGACGGTACGGTACGGTACGTCTGGTACCGTCCAGTACGGTGTGGCATAGCATATCATAATTATAAGTTGATATATAGTTTCCGGTTGATGTTATTAATATCTATCAATCATTGTTCAATTTTTTTTTTGTGTCAATTAATTATAAGTTGGGGCTTTCTGATTTTCTTCAGATGGTTGTCCTTCTATAGCTCCCATAATCCACAATATTTTGAAGTCCTGCCCATGGACCTTCATTTACAATTTTAGAATTATGTTTAGGTATAAATGGCTTTAAGGGTCCAGTTGTCCTCCCATTCATGGACAATATTGTCTAGGATTGCTTGCATTTAAGAATATACCGCTACGAAAACCGAAGCAAAAGGCATAAAGAACCAATTATGTACCGACCTCGCATATTTTCGCAACAGCTTGCAGAAAAGACCTATCTTCCATATCTCATGCTTTGAGCATCTAAAATTATTTCTTTATATTCCTTTATGTATAATTTGTTTATATGAATAAAACTGAAAGCATTTTATTTGGTAGTTGTTTGTCATTCAACTACTTTCTGATGAAGAAACACTAGTACGAACAAATTCCATTTGTTTGCAAAGGTTCATTAGTTTCATTGGTATTACTTCATGTGCCTTGGTGAAATATCTTATCATTCAAAGTTATATTATTCATGGAAGATAACGACAGCTTGAATGCCCAAATGTTTTCAACCATTTTTGCAGAAACCCACAGAGCTAGCCAAATAATAACAGGGAAAAAAAACTTTGGTGCATGTATTCAATTAGTATCTAGCTTTAAACAAAGTTTAAATTAAAAAAAATCAAAAACTGTACATTGAATCATGTCCTAACATATTGGATGGTAGTGTCATCTTCTAAGGTCAAATTTATAGTCACCAGAGCAATGGATTTTTTTGCTATTTGTATCTGATCTTGAATGTAATGAAGGTGGAAGCTGTATAATGGTTTCAACATACAGTTTAGGCATTCGATAGCATGCCTTATACTTCTCTCATTGCTTGTTCCCTTTGTAAAACATGGGGAGCCCTTTTACTACTATGAAGGTTCCTAGAACAGAACTTGAGGCAAAGCATAATTTTTGGTTTGATCTGTAAAAAATTATTTTTTTGAAAAGAGAAATGATACAACACTCCTCCAAATTCCTGTTCATAGCAACAAGTTATTTTCTGTACCATGTGTAGGTGCTATACCAAAAAGGTACTGCACCTTATCCGATGTTTTATCTGATAGGAACACCGTTCCCTCTGTAGTGTCCTTCAGATATATGAATGGTGACTTTAAAAAGGCTCTGCTGGACATGTTAAAAGCACTAGCCTGATGATGCCGCGAGTGCCTATCCTTTGCATTTCGAAACTGCTTACCATAAGATATTATTGAGAGGCTGGGTTATGCCAGAAGTTTACTGAACTCTTGTCACATTTCTAAATAGTATATTGACCTTCTCATGCATCAAGGTTCATCATGAAAAGAATCTCAGCAAGAATTTATCATGTCATGATAGCTACATCCTTCATGATCATTTTGTAGAAACTTCTGATGCTATGACTCCTAAAAGGAAATCTGATGGATAGGATCTTTTTAAAACTTATTTTACAGGATTTGGAAATTTCTGGTTTGTATGACAAGATCTTCTAATTTTAATACCAAAATAATTTTCAATTTCTCACTGCATCATGTAAGGAAGGTGCTATGCACCTTACTCTTAATTCTTTTTAGAAGTTATGCCTAGTTTGTTTGATGGAAGAAATTAACATAAATACTATGCAACAAACTCATAAAAAATGAATTTATGATATCGAGCAGACACTAATAGTTATTAATGGTCTATAAGATTATTGCGTGTTTAAAAATAAAATCAGGATAGTGCATTATGTGTTGATTTTGCATCCTCAAATTTATGATATTTCTGTTCTCTAAAGAAATGGAGGGAACAAAAGCTATTGTTGTTGTTGTTGTTGTCGTCGTCGTCGTTGTCATTCTGAGATAGGTTGTAGTTATTGATACCCTTCCCAAGTCTATTATGATGGGTTCCTTGATATATTGTCCTTCTAATTTATACTAATGACATGACCTGAATATGTGTATTCCCAGGGTAGGATTTGGTAATGGAGACGCAACGTGAAAACAGTGCATCCAATCTCCTTGGTGGTGTTTGGTGCTTTCTCCGTAAATGCCTCTTTTTTGTGCTCTCTTTTGGTCCAATGCCTAACCATATTGCGTTTATCATGGATGGAAATCGTAGATATGCCAAGAGCAGGAGAGTCAAACAGGGTAATGGTCACAGGGCTGGTTTCACAGCTCTCACATCTGTTCTCCAATACTGTTATGAGATGGGTGTGAAGTATGTGACTGTATATGCTTTCAGTATTGAAAATTTTAAACGACAACCTGATGAGGTGCAGTCGTTGATGGACTTAATGAAGCAAAAGATCGATGAATTGCTAAAGGAAGAGAGCATTGTGAACAAATACAGAATTAGGATTAATTTTTGGGGAAACCTGAGTCTTTTGAGCGAGCCGGTAAGATTAGCAGCTGAAAAGGCAATGGCAAGCACTGCCAGGAACACGGGACCAGTGTTTTCAGTATGTGTGGCCTACACGTCGACGAATGAGATTATGCATGCTGTTGAAGAATCATGTGTAGAAAAGAGGGGCAGAATACGGAAAGGGTATAATAATGGTTATAAAGATGAATCAGTTCAGGCAGATAACAAGGATAGTGTGATTTCAGTCACTGATTTGGAGCGCACTTGTACACGTCTGATTGCCCTGATCCTGATATTGTGATCAGGACATCGGGAGAAACTCGGCTGAGTAATTTCCTTCTCTGGCAAACTACTTTTAGCCACTTGCAAAATCCAGTCCCTTTATGGCCAGAGTTCTCTTTAGGCACCTCGTTTGGGCCATTTTAGAATACCAGAGGATCTACCCTTATCTAGAACAGAGGAGAACTTCGAGTAAAGAGAAAAATTGAGAGCTATGATGTTTAGCTTCAGAAGTTGTGCCACATTTCATTAGATTCAATTGTGTTGCAATGATATGAGCTTTATCTGTTTTAAAATGAATACAATGCTGTACTTGCAATTTTGTGCTGGCATGATTGTTTGAGGATGGTACTCGTGATAAAGAGGTTGAAATTTGAAAAAAAGGAGGGTATTATACTTTTTCATGAAAATTCTTGGTTTTGGTGGAGGCAATGCTCTTTCAGCAGGAAATTAGGTGATTTGACATGTAACTTCTGTGTCACAACGGTTCTATTGTTTTCCATAAGCATATGCCCCTTCATTTTTACTGCTTTGCTGCTGCTGCTGCTGCTGTCACCATTTATTTTTGTTGTTGTTGCTGCTGTTTTTGTTGTTATCAGCTGCTTTCAGTTTTTATAAAGCAAAATTTATTATAGGTTCCAAAATTTAATACAGTATCTTGGCTCTAAACATTGCCATCACAAGTGAACATTGTTCTTTGATATGTTTTTAATGCCTTCAGTCAATCAGCATATGTTTATTCAAATACCTTTTTTTCTGCAACAGGCTGCAACAGCTGCTGTACCTTTTTTTTTTCTGCAACAGCACTGCTGAAAAGCCTGACCAACTAGGAGTCACCTGAGTGCCATTAAAAAAAAGAAAAAATAGAGTGGATAAATGTTGGGCATGGATGGTTTCCGAAGAAATTTTAAATAATTGGTATCGCATCTACATACACTTCCTGTAGAGAGACAACATAGAAGCATATGTACATGTTTTTGAAGGGCAACCAAATTAATTAGTGTTGCTGGAAATAGGGCCTGGGGGCGACCGCTCGGCCGAGAAGGAGGAGCTTCGGCGGGTGGCGGTGCGTCGGCATGCTGCGTCCTCCGGGGGACCTGCAAAAAAGCCAGTGGGCGGAGTTTCCTGCGCCGGCTCTTTGATGCTTAAGTCAGAAGAGGCTTTTGTAGAGAAACAGAGAGTTTTGCATATCGAAGTTAGAGTTTTCAGATCAAGAAGAAGAATCCCTCTTTTGAAGAGGAAGAAGTTCACCTTTTATAGGAGAGATAAAGGGTTACATGTGATGTGATCGGACGAATTAAATAAGTTTCCGTCATGATTGAGTACGATCGTGTGAATTAATTGCATTGCCGTGGAAGACCAGACTAGAGCCAATGAGTTGTCATGGTGATCGGACGTAGTCGAGTGAATCAACTAGTTGCCGTGGAGGCCTGAGATTTTGGGTAAGCCGGAGATCGTGGATAGCATGCGCATTAATTATTGAGTGAGCCGGAGATCTGCAGGAGGGCCATGCGCATTAATTGTTGACAGCGGTAGTAGGGCATGGTCCTCAGTTGAGCTGGCAAACGGAGCATGATGCGGTTGGAGCTGCAGAAGGATGCGGGCGTAGCGGGTGGATGATAAGGTTGGGCTTCTGAGGTCAAGAATGCCCGGGTCGGGTTGCCCTGGTCGGATGCCTCGAAGTCGAGCGCCTGGTCTCCGGGCGCCAGGTCGGGCGCCTTGAGGTCGCTGCCGCTTCCACCCGTCGTCATGTGCCGGACAGCAGTCCATTTTTCTTCCAACACTACCCCCCGACCCTTCCGAGTTTGAGTAGCCCACCGACCTCGGACGAAGGAAGTAATTCCAGGTTGGCGGGACCGGCAGTTTTAAATTTCTCCGCCATTCTACGCGCTTCGGGGCGTCCCTTAAGGAAAGGTGACGCCCCTTCGCTTTTTGAAGCCGTTTGAAGCCGCAGGTTCATAATGAGGTCCCGAGATTCGACGGGACGCCGCTTTGATTTTGCTTTTAAAGCGTTGATCCAGGTTGATATGCCGCTTTTGGTTTCCGAGGTCGACACGTGGCATAATCCTGGTGGAAAGTGGGATCCGGCTCTATCAATCTGGGTCGTTGGGAGGGTCTATATAAACCCTTATTCTGGCCCTAAGGGCTCTCGTTTGGCCGCCGCTGTTGTTGTTTCTTTTTCTGCTTTCTTCCCCCTTGTTCTTTGATCTTCGTTTAGTTTCTTTCGGCAGTGTTCCAAGGCGTTTTCCAGCGATCATCTTGATCTTCCACCTTTGGGTCGTCGGCACTTTTGGCGGAAATCTCAGTAGGTGCTTCCCCCTTATTTGTCGGAGGGTTTTTGTCTTCTTTCTTCTTCTTTTTTTTTTTTGGGAGATGGGTTGTGGCCCGGACGAAGTCGGGTCCACTTTGGTCGAGGAGGAGTTGGATATGATCGGCGAGTGGATTTTTCCTCGGCGCAGGTTTTGTCTTGAACCCACGGTCGGAGGATCAGGTGACGAGGCCTCTCCCAGGTCGGGATTGGGGTGTACGTAGAGACACTCTAGGCCGGCCTACGATTTCTCTTGCATGGTTTCGTGAACGAGCTTCTGGCGACATACCAGCTTGTCCCGGCGCAGCTCGCACCGAACGCGTGGAGGACCATCATCGGTTTTTCTGTCCCTCTGCCTTGCGCACGGGATACCGACCTCGGTAAATGTCTTCCGTCAGTGCTTCATGTGAAGTCCAATCCGGCGGATGGGGAGTGGCTTTACCTTGCCCTTCGGGGCGGTAGTCATTCTTCCGGGGTGCTCCTTCCTCCATTCGTGGGTGGAAGGGAGAAGTTTTTCTTTCTTTCCTTGAGCACACGTGGGGATTCGACCCCAGGTGAGGGCAGCCCCGGCTCAAGGCCGCCAACAAGCTCCCCAGACTTTCAGAGAGCAAGCAGAAGATCCTCGGCCGCTCTTTACAGCCTCGAGGAGAACATTCTTCTGAATGACCTCCTGAGTGAGGTGGCTTTGGTGAATGTCGCCTAAGCTCGGCGCGCCCTCAGGGTAAGAGCGATTATGTGGCTCTGTTCTGTCGTCTTTTGTCTTTATTTGTTGTACTTTTTCTCTTTTTCTCTCTTCCCCCCTTCCCTTTCTTCTTTAGTGACAACCTGACATCCGGGCTTCTCTTTTTTCGTTCTTTTTAGATATTCGGGGATGGTGACCAGTAATGCAGCTCTTTACACCCGGTACAAGAAAAGGACGGCCGAGGCCGGCGGGGTTCCACCCGAGCCCAGGAAGAAAGCTTAGGTCCTCGACGGCCGCGGCCACCGAAGCGAGTGCCCCGCGGACCGGGACTTCTGACGCTATCCAGAAGGAGGTTCCGGGCATCGAGCGCGCCGGCTCGAGCTCTGCGAGGACTTCCGCGGCCCTCGCTTGTCCAGCCCCTATCTCTTAGCGTTCCATTCGTCAGGTCATCCCGGTTGCTGCGCTCGGGCCCGAGCCAGGGAGCGGCCTAGGGGTCCCGAGCTCATCTTTGCCGAACTCGGTGAGACCCAATCTTCCGGGTTCTTCAAGGGATTGAGGCCCATCCGGAGAGGAGGCCCTACTGCCCGAAGTGGACCGTCTTCGAGGGTGACTCAGCTCTTCACGACGGCCAGATAGTGCGTCAAGTATTCCGCGTCGCGCTGCTTCCGGCCGATCGAGCCGAGTTTCCAGGCTGCAGACTTAAACAGCCTCATTGATGGAACCTTCTGCTCCGCCATTCGGGTAAATTTTTGCCTTAACTCCCATATCGACTCTCGGTCTCGGCTCACTCCTTCATTTTTTCTTTTATAGCATCTTCACGAGGTCGATATGTTGATCTCTTGGCAGGCCGATATCGATATAAGGCTCGGAGGAGCCAGAGTGCGCAGAAGGAGGCTGAGAAGAGGCTTGGCGAGCCGAGGCCTCGCAAAGGGAGGCCTGCAAGGACGGAGGCCGCCGGAGGCCGAGCTACGATCGGTGATTGCGGAGCTCGAGGAGGAGAAGGCCGTGCACGCTTTGGCTAGGTCAGAGGTGCGCGCCTCCGAGGCGCATCTAGCCGAAGCTCGCTCTGCGATCGTTGCCATCAACATGAGGCGGGGGTCGCCCGACTGAAGAGTCGAGCAGCTCGAGGCTCGAAAAAAGAGGACTTTGGAGCAAGCCAAAATGCGGTGCAACTCTTTCAGGAGTCGGAAGAGTTCCGTGACTTGATGGAGGAAGAGCCATGGACGGGCTTATCCATGGGCATCGACGACTTCCGGAGGCAAATGCGGCGGATCTGCCCTCAGTACGATCTGCGATAGTCCTTCAGCCCGCCGGGGATCGTCGAGGGCGAGGCGAGCCGAAGGTCCGGCGGATGCGGCGCAGCCAGCGGGACGCCTGCGGGCCCTGAGGCCGAGCAGGAAGCCGTCGAGGCCGAGGTCGAAGTGGTCGAGGAGACCGCTCAGGAGGCTTCCCCTGGAGAATTGTCGGAGGCGCTTCTGAAGGAGCGTCCGAAGTTGCTCCCGAGGCCGCTAGCGCGTTCCGACCGAGGCTACTGTAAATGTGCCCGGATCGGTGGAGGACCCCGAGGAGGCTCCGGCTGAAAATTCCGAGGTGATTTGTGGACGACCTCAGGTCGGCGCCGAAGCTGCAGCTGCCCTTAGGACGCTTTTTCTTTATTTCTGTAGATGAGGTCGGCCTCCTCGTCGGGCTTGTAATTGGCCTCAGGGCCCTTTACTAATGAAGGCTTTTTTCCCCAGTCTTATGTTTGCTTTATAACGAACTCTACTTTAGCTATTTAAGCTGAACTTTTGTTTGGTGAATTTTCACCAAGTCCTGGGCTCGGCTTTTAGAAAAAATTCGCTAAGTGCTTGAGCTTGGGAACCCGCCAGAGGCCCGCCGAGTGCTTAGGCTTTAGGCTTTAGATTTTCAACAAATTTCGCCAAGTCCTTGGGCTCGGTCTCCGGGGGGACTTTATTAGGTCTTCGGATTGTAGACCGAAGCCGAGTTGTCGTCGAAGCTTGTATGCTCTTTGGTCCCGAGCTTTGTCGAGGTGTTGTTGGTAGAATCTGAAGTTGAATTTGTGGTCGATGAGAGTAGGTGTCCTCGAGCTTGGCCGGGACATTATTAGGTAGAGCTCAGGATCGCCGTAGTAGGACGTTTCGAACCGGTCTAAGGCGTTTGAACCGGGACAGGCCTCCGAGCCGAGTCAGAGGGTCGTGCGCGAGGCTGAGGGAGCTCGGGCTTGCAACTGGCTCAACGGGACATCCCAACCTTGGTCGGGGGATTCCGAGCCTAGCTGAGACTTTGCTCTCGAACAATCGGAGCTGGATGGGTGTCTTGGGTCGAGCTAAGCGACTCCACTTCAAGATCGACTTTTAGCGGCGTTCTTCGGCCTGTGGTCGACCCGGCGTGGTGCCTTTGTTCAAATTGGGGCATATTACTGTAAAGGGGGCGTCGAACAGTGCCGAATGTCGTCGAAGCATCATGGAGATATCGCGGAGATGTCGCTGCGAGGTCGAGGGAGACTTGGCTCGCGGTTGACTTGGCGGCGTTTGGCGGTGCTTTCCGAGTTCGTGGGAGCTTGGGCTCGCTGTTGACTCAGCGGGGCATTCCGACCTTAGTCGGACGGGGCCGTGCACGAGATTGAGGGAGCTCGGGCTCGCTGTCGACCCCGTGATGCTTCCTGAGATCGAGGGAGCTTGGGCTCGCTGTCGACTCAGCAGGGCATCCCGACCTTAGTCGGAGGACCGTGCACGAGGTCGAGGGAGCTCGGGCTCGCTGTCGACCCCGCGACGCTTCCCGAGATCGAAGGAGCTTGGGCTCGCTGTCGACTCAGTAGGGCATCCCGACCTTAGTCGGGGACCGTGCACGAGGTCGAGGGAGCTCGAGCTCGCTATCGACCCCGCGATGCTTTCAGAGATCGAGGAAGCTTGTGCTCGCTGTCGACTCAGCGGAGCATCCCGACCTTAGTCGGAGGACTGTGCACGAGGTCGAGGGAGCTCGGGCTCGCTGTCGACCCCGCAACGCTTTCCGAGGTCGAGGGAGCTTGGGCTCGCTATCGACTCAACGGGGCATCCCGACCTTAGTCGGGAGAACGTGCACGAGGTCGATGGAACTCGGGCTCGCTGTCGACCCCGCGACGCTTTCCAAGGTCGAGGGAGTTTGGGCTCGCTGTCGACTTAGCGGGGCATCCCGACATTAGTTGGGGGACCGTGCACGAGGTCGAGGGAGCTCGGGCTCGCTGTCGATCCCGCGACACTTTCCGAGGTCGAGGGAGCTTGGGCTCGCTGTCGACTTAGTGGGGCATCCCGACCTTAGTCGGGGCTTTGATGGAGATCGGGACTGAGCTCGATGTCAGCGCGGCATCCCAAACTTGGCTGGGGCATCCGAGCTTGGTCGGGCATCTCAGCTTGGTCGGGCATCCAAGTCTGGTCGGGTATCCTGAAGTTCACAAGCGTCCCAATATCAGGAAGAGTATTGAACAGTTAAGGGAGAACTGTGAGTAGATTGAAAAGAAAGAAGGGAGCCATAGTGTCGGTTGTGTTTCCAAACATCGGAGACCCCTGAATGTTTTACTGATAATACATTCAAAGATTGTTGGAGTTCCAACTTCGGAGAATGGGGATCCCTTCGAGAGATTCCATCTTGTACGCTCCGGACCGTTGGACTCGAGCAATTTGGTATGGCCCCTCCCAGTTTGGGGCAAGCTTTTCCTGCTCGGCAGGCTGAGAATCTTCAGTTCTCTTGAGGACAAGATCTCCCACGTTGAAAAGCTTGGTCTTTACTCTGGAGTTGTAGTACTGTGCCGCTTTCTGTTGGTACCTTGCCATGCGGACTCGGGCAGCCTCCCTCATCTCCTCAACGAGGTCCAAGTTGCTCCTGAGGTGAGAGGAGTTGGAGGCTGCATCGTAGTGCTCCACTCTTGGTGAGGGGAGTTCGATTTTCAGGGGATGACGGCTTCTGTTCCATACGCCAAGTTGAAGGAGGTCTTGCCAGTGGGAAGTCGAAATGTAGTTTTGTAAGCCCAAAGAATATTGTAGAGGTTCTCGACCTATTGCCCTTTGGATCGGTCGAGCCTGGCCTTGAGCCCCTAAAGGATGGTGCGGTTCGTCATCTCAGTTTCTCCGTTCGTCTGTAGATGGGCGACCGAGGTGAAGCAGTGGTCGATGCCGAGCTCGGAGCAGAATTCTCTGAAACGAGTGTTGTCGAACTGACGACCATTGTCAGATATAAGGATGCGGGGGTCCAAATCTGCAGATTATCGACTTCCAGACAAAGTTTCGCATCTTCGACTCGGAGATCCGGGCCATTGGTTCGGCTTCGACCCATTTGGTGAAGTAGTCGATGGAGACAACCAGAAATTTTCTCTGCCCGTGTCCAGGGGAACGGTCCCATAATATCAATCCCCCATTGGGCAACGACCAAGGAGCGCCGATCGAGGTCAGCGGGGCTGAGGGTTGGCGCTGAATGTTGGCGTTCCGCTGACATCGATCGCACCTTCGGACGAAGTTCAATACGTCCTTTTGAAGCGTGGGCCAATAATATCCTTGGTGCAAAATTTTGTGGGCCAGTGCTCATCCTCCCAAATGGTTCCCATAGATCCCTTCGTGAACTTTCCGCATGGCATAGCTTGCCTCTGATGGGCGGAGACATCTGAGGAGGGGAGAAGTGAACAACCTTCGGTAAAGCTTGCCTTCATATAGTATGTATCGGGAGGCTTGACGCCTGATTCGGCGGGCCTTGAGCTCATCATTAAGGAGGACTTCGTTCTGCAGATAGCTGACGAGCTCGACCATCCAGCTCGGCTCGGTCTCGATGCAGAGGGTTGGCTCGGGCTCCTTTGTGCTGGGCGTTTGGAGGTATTCGAGCACTGTTGCCTTAGGGAGCTCGCTGATGCGGAAAGTCACCAGCTTCGACAATTGGTCTGCCCTTATGTTCTCTGTTCTGGGAATGTGTTGGATGTTGAAGGAGCCCAAGATGGACGTGAGGTCTCGCACCTTTTGGAGATATCTCTGCATCGATGGCTCTCTTGCTTCAAGTTTTCCAAAATCTGGTTCACGACCAGTTAGGAGTCACTGAAGACTTTCAGGTCCTCCACTTTCAGCTCCTTTGCCAATTTGAGCCCTGCAATGAGTGCCTCGTACTCTGCTTTATTGTTCGAGGCAGGAAACTCGAAGCGTAGAGCCTGCTCCGCGACTACCCGTCTGGGCTAGTGAGAATGAGGCCTGCTCTACTACCCCCGAGGTTGAGGAGCCGTCCACATGTAGAACCCATGTTGCCTCGGGTCTCCTCCGCTGGTGTGCGTGCGAGCTCGGGATCGTCCGGCAAAGTGCACTCCACAATAAAGTCAGCGAGCGCTTGGGCTTTAATCACCAGC
>NW_024069458.1:0-43721 GCF_009389715.1 Phoenix dactylifera
ATCATATAAGAGTTCATTTGAAGATATAAAATGATGAATAATGCCAAAAAATACTTTATTGATTTATTAATTCATTTAATCATCAACATGCTGACGATTGATATTTAGGATACAATTTCCAACATTCCTCACACTCCCCTGGTAGGAAAACGGAAATCCTACACGACTAGGGTTTCTAGTGGGTACTGCGGTTCCACCGATTTACATGCCACCTCACTTAACAGTTATTGATGACACATAAATTGATGAATGTACAACTCGTGTACAATGCTTATCAAGCATGTTGCAGTGCTACTTGGTCTCTAAGCCATGAAAACCTCACCTAACAGTTATTGGTCTCATTTCTTAGTTAAGTCAGACCCACCGTATAACCGTAGGAATAAAGTCGTCATTGGGTCCTCACCTAACAGTTATTGGTGCCCAACCCCACCTTTACCCTACAACATCTCATGTCTATAGAGAGGTCCAGCCCCCCGATGCAACTTGACCACTGTGTCCAGCCGAGACAAATCAACATCAGAAAGGCCTTAGCAGCTCTACTACAGTGGAAGACCTATTGACTTAATATTGGTTAATCAGGTCTTAGTGTTTGCAACTTGAGCTCTTCATAAGAGGTAATCGAACAATTGGCCAGGTAAGCAGGTGGGAGGCTCCCCTTACTCAGAGAGTAAGGTCCTAATTAAGTAACCACCTTTCATGCTTTCCTAGACACCAATTAGATCAATTAATCTAATATGACTTGCTCATGTCGGTTCACTCTCGACTTGATTGAGGAGATTTTAATTTAGGTCTCAATTGGGTTTGCTACATCACATGTAAACCTATCTACCCAACTCTCATTCACATCACATGCAAACGGCACATTGCAGGCAGTTATAATCGCAGCAATAATTAAAGTTAAACTTTAAATAGGTGATGATCATGGATTCTAGTTAGGTCGTATTACAAGCACATGCACGTCAATCGATCAACTGGTCTTCAACTCTTGAATTGGTTCCAAGCCTCCTTGACTCGATCCTTGACCAACTCTTGATCCAATCGCCATCAACCGCTTAGACCCCTGTTCATCTCATGCATCATCTTTGACTTGATCGTTGACGTACATCACATCACAGAAATACAACCAGATATAAAATAGAAATAAAAATAAGTTACATCCCCTTTTAGGAGGCACGCAGGCCTCTCAAAACATCAAATAAGATGCATGCAAGCATCTGAAAAATTACATGACATTACAGATCACATCGCAGGTCATTACATTTGATACCAAAAGGGTTTGAATCCTATGATCATCACCACATGCAGTAATTATAATTTTCAGATCTGAAAACTAATTGATTATCTTATGACATAGGTTGCTGATCATGCTAATCATGATTCTAAACTTTGTAATCCCATTAACAATGCAATTAGAATCATCCTTTTATCATATACAAATCAGCATGCAAAAATCAGCACCCTAGGAAAAATCTGCATGCAGAAAATTTTCAGCATGCATGATCATTCAATTTTCAGATCTAATAAGCCTATTTATAATTAATTCTTATCTTAATCTACGAAGCCTAGGCTCTGATACCACTGTTGGGAACCCGCCCATACCACTGATATTTCAAAACGAAAATCAGATGGCAGCGTAATCGACATAAGCGGGATCGACGTTCATCTCATGAACGTTGTTTCATGAACCGTTCGTAGTTGGGCAAGAATTAAAAACTTTTAAAAATATTAGAAGATCAGATCTTCATCTTGTGCGGGTAGATGATCACCGCAAACTGAAGTTCGTGGTTTTAGGATGAAGGTTCGTTTGAAGCCGTTCAAACGTCCGGCCTCTACGGGTATCCACACGAAGCAGAGGACCGATCAAAGCTTTCTTGTCTTCCCGGGGTGCTAGCTCCCTTGCAAAGACTTCTTTTGATGGCTGATTTCCTCTCTATCAATCAACCCTTGATTGTGCTTGAGAGGAGGAAGAAGAAGAAGGCAACTGGATGAAGAACCAAAGCCCTTGCAGCCTACTCCCTTTTCCTTGCGTTGGAAGGAGGAAGAGAAGAGGAGGGGGCCGCCAATGGCTTTTCCTTTTCTTCCCTTTGCTTGCGGCTGAACCAAGGAGAGGGAGAGGGTGGCCACGGCACAAGAGGGAGAGGGTTTCAATCAATTAGGGCGTGAGCCCCCTTGCCCTCTTTTATAGCCATCTAGGGCTCCTACAAGTTAGGAGCCCTTGATGTATTACCAAGAGGGGCGCCGGCCCCTCTTGTTGCCGCACCAAGGGATCAAAGGAGGAGGGGCGTGAGCCCCTCCTTCATGGTTGCCCTAATCCTTATTAAGTAAGGATTGGGATGCCCTAATGTGGTCAAGCCCTAATCCAATTAGGCTTAGCCCAAGGGTGAACCAATTTGGATCCAATCTAGGTAAGTCCTAATCCAATTAGAACTTAAATCAATTTTGACTCAATTGAACTCTTCAATCCTAATCCAATTAGGAGTCTTATTGATTCATTAGATTAATAATTAATTGTGACTTAAGAAACCCTAATCCAAATTAGGACATATTTAATTTTAGTCCTAATCCAATTAGGACTCTTATTTGAATTCGAAGTCCTAATCCAATTAGGTCTTCTAGGAATCCTATTCCAAGTAGGAATCCAATTTTAATTCAAAACTCCTAATCTAATTAGGATTGTAGGAATCCTATTTCAAGTAGGAATCCCAGTCCTACTCCAACTAGGATTCCCAGTTCTAATCCAATTAGGACTCTAGGAATCCTACTCGAAGTAGGACTCTTGTTTCAAGTCCAATTAATTAATTCCCTTTGTTCCTTCTTCAACTGAATATCAATCGAATTGATTACTTGTGATTCCTAATCACGATCCAACCATCGGATCGGTCAATACTTCTAGTGTGTGTGACCCCATAGGTTCTACTCTGACTGGTAGTGAGATATATTATGATCTCTATCATAATATCGTTGAAAACTCCTTTCAATGGATTGGAACGATTCCAACTCTACTCATTAGGGTTTATCGATCATCGAGATAATCCCTGTGAGTCCCACCATCCACCAGTGACACCTAGCAGCATGTAGTGGCTACCTTGTAGAATAGAATGATGAACCTCTAGGTGCAGTTATCATGTGATACAGTCCTACTATCGTGGATCCCTACAGGACGGAGGTCATGGACAACTCGTCAAACCCCATCGTCTGTCATATGTGAAGATTTATTCGACTTAAGTTCGAGAGTGGAAAACTCTTTCTCCACTGTGCATACTGCCCCGGCCGAGGTCTTACGAACTCAGTCTTATAAATCACATAGGATCTCTCCTTATCTATCAAGGTCGATAGATTCCTTATAGGTGCATACCCAACTCCTACAGTGAACTTACTGCAGCCAATCTACACTGCATGGACCCATATGGCTAGAGACCATGTATGTGTGCAGTCAAACTACAATAACCTCACTGTGAGTAGCAGAAGCACCGCAGGTCAAAGGACCAGTCACACTACTGCAACATCAAGCAAGTCACTGACGAGTGGATAGACATCCAAGTGACTTCTTGTATTGGTCATGCTCAGTACCCTTGTTCTTAACAAGCACCTGCACTATTACTTCAGTGTCGCCACACTGTGGACTCGAGTCTCGTCCATCCATAAGAAAAGTAATCTGTGCACTGATCTCATCGGATCCCCTCGTGATGATCCATCGATCAGGAGCGTTCAGAAATTAATCACTAATGATACATGGCTCAAATTCTCAACTCTTGAGAATATGCATACATCATCTTATCATCATCATCTTATTAATTCCTTGCATACATCTAACAATATAGATAACTAGATCATAGCTTCCCATTAAGGTAAATGATAATGGATCCAATATTACAGTTGAACATGCAGGACGCTTCCGTCTGGTGTTCCTCTGAATACTGGAGTTATCCTTCATTATATGATAGCTTTTTGAGCTATCTAATTGTGATTAGGTTGGCCAATCCTTCCTCGGGCCTGATCATACATTAGGTAGTGTCATCGAGTTAGTTCATTAATGGTTGGACCTAACTAGGATTTTCAGTGGAGGCCTCCGCCTACTGATTACCACCTGGGGCAAAATTGATTACTAGAAATTGTTTAAAGAAACAATTGGTAATGTACCTACTCTTAGATGCACATGGGTTGGCCGAGCCTTCCTCGGGCCCGTATGCAGTCTATGCGAATTCTAGTACCCACTAGGGAATTAAAGTAATTCCTCGAATTAAAGGTAGAGGCTATTAATTTGATTAAAATAGTGGGAGAAAACTTTAGACTAAAGTCCAAGTCTTTAGGATTAAATAAATCATATACTGATTAGTTGGGTTTTTCCTTTATTTTTCAGATATGGCTAACTCATTGTCCCTCCGAACACGATTAGACAATGATAAGCTTAATGGACCTAACTTCGATAGCTGGTATCGAAAGTTGAAAATAGTATTAGAGCATGAGCGGATCCTGTATGTGATATCGGATCCTGCACCTGAGGAACCTGCAGCCAATGAAAGAGTAGATGCCCTATAAGCCAATCATTTGATGGGTTTCTCTTTGTAATCCTCCAAATCATGTACTTTGACACTCGATATATATCAATAAAGGCATTGTGTTTCATCATTTGCTGCTTATCTATTTTATTATTGGATGATGAACCCCATAAATTAGTGTTGGGAATTGTGTCCCAAAGCCATTTTTTTTTTAATTGTAAGAAATTAGATTATGTATATGTTTTATTAAAATGAATAAAAAATTATTCTGGCAATTTTCTATTCATCACAAGTGTTACATCTTCAAATTGAACTCCTATGTATTGTGATGAAGTCCTTAGGACTAATTTAGTGGATAAAAGAGGTTTTATCATTTAGTCCTTAAATCAGTTCGCGACCAAATGATGAGCTGTCAATTGGACGATAGCTATATCAAGTATAGGTCGTTGTGTGTCATTTAGTTGGTTGTCCTCTTAAACCAAGGAGTGTGGAGACACTGTATGGCATACAGGTGAGATGTAGGAGTACATCATCACTGAACAGTGACTCACCTGCGTAGCACTCCACTGTCGGGAGTTAGCTCGCAAAGCGTGTGGACATAAGTACCTCTTAGACCTGAGACTGTCACAGTGACTTGCAAGCAACTCACTGTACTTAGGCACTGGATGACCTGAATTTCTAATTCAGGGATCGGAAGGATGCTGGGTGCAGTCAAGTACTCGCGAAGTCTGTGTATGAGTCAAGATGGGATTGACCGCTCCAGATTTTAGGAGTTGATGTCTCACTGTATTTCAATTCAGTAAAACCTTGGCCAGGGTAAACCAAGTGATAGGTCACTTGATTTGATTATTTGAAATACACTATGGATGACCGGACCCAGAGGTCGACAGTCCTCTCTGAGGTCATTTTGAGCATCGATGGTCATAGGGATGAATTATGCAACAACCATACGTCTAGGTTCTTGAATATTGCTCTGCATATTCGACCTATCCGGACGTCGGGTATCATTGCTAGATGGTCACCTCGATTAGTGCATGGAGTAGTCCATGTACTACCGGCTTAGTGGTCGAACCTATCGGAGTCACGCACATAAGTCAAGTTAAGTAGGAAGGACTTGATCCAATTTAATTGAGAATTAAATTGTGGGTCATTTGAGATTTGGTTTTGTCTATGTTCAGCTAGCACTGAACATGAGGTACTTACTGAATTTCATGGATGTGTATTTAATTATGTCTGTATTCTGGCTTAATCAAGTTTCAATTAATGTAATTGAAATTGATTTGGACTCATTTGTTGAGTTTGGTTTTGAATTGGATGAATTGGGCTTAATGATGATTTTATTAGAATTTATTCCATATTTATTCTAGTCCAAGTGTGACTTGGATTGATCTGAAAATTGAACTAATTGGAGTTCACATGAATCAGATTCATGTGGAATTTTTCTGGATCCAAAATCTTTCAAATTGGTCTTCAATTTGGTTTAGAACCAATGATGGACCCAAGCCCATTTGATTCAGCCCATTTGAATTAACCCATTTAAGAAAAGTCAAATTTGATGGAAATTTACTTGTTTGCCCCTCTAATTGAATGACACGTTCTGGTTTCTTTCTCGGTTCAGTGGACCAATCTTTCTGCAAACCTTCTCCCGTGGACCGCGTTCTTCTTCTTCTTCCGAACACATTGAAGGCCGCTTGATCTTCCCTCTTTCAGCTACCATTTGAAGATCCGAAGAGACGTGTCTCTTCGGTTTTGAAACCTCTTTAATATAGGACTGATTTAATTGAAATCAAATGGTTCAAAAAATACAATAAAATCATGAAACGTTTGGCGTTCACTCTTCCCTTTTGGCGTTTTCTCTTCCCTGGTTCAGTCTTGTCTTTGCCTATAAATAGGCTAGCTTTCTCTTCATTCTGTGCTAGAGATTTTATCTGGGGAGAGGGGAGATTCATGATCTTTTGAGTAGCCTGTAAAAGAGAGAAAAAGGAAACGGGAAGAAAGAGGAAAAGAAAGAAAAAGAAAAAGGGAA
This sequence comes from Phoenix dactylifera, assembly GCF_009389715.1. NCBI lineage: Eukaryota > Viridiplantae > Streptophyta > Magnoliopsida > Arecales > Arecaceae > Phoenix > Phoenix dactylifera. The sequence goes on from NW_024069458.1 coordinate 6,526, forward strand.
GAAGGAATTTTTGAAATTCTTTTCTTCCAGGGGTTTATTTGCAAAAGGGTTTTTGCACTATACAGACATCATCCTACCTTCCTGCATTTCTTGGCGTGCGTGTGAAGTAGAGGGTCCGTACATCCGGGCCTCGCATAGCACCAGATCCATCAGTTCCAGATCCGGCACCAGATCTAGTTCCAGATCCTGTTCCCGATTCAGTACCAGATCTAACATCTGATCCAGTATCTGATCCAGCACTTGGCCCTGTACCAGATTCTGTTCCTGAGTACCTTGACCATCTTCCGCTGCGGGATCGAGGTATGGTAAACATAATATAGTTATGTTATTTATTTATACCTGTTATAAATAAATAGATAAAATTTTAAAACTGATTTTCTGACCTGGCATCCGATTTTATCGGATTTTGCGGGATATTTTTCCTTCAATTGGTATCAGAGCCAGGTTGGCCGATGGAATTGGCCTATAATATCTAGAATTATGCATGATTTAATTTTTAAAATTTAGATTAGATCTAGATTTATTGATAAAATATCAATCTTGTGCTGAATTATAAGGTTGTCCTGCTATAAGGTTAACCCCTTATAGTGAAAAGGTTGTCCTAGCACAAAATTGAGATTAATTTGTATCATAAAATAAATAGTTTATTTTTATAAAATTATGCATAATTGATGTTTATGAAATTTCAGTTTTAAATTTATTATGACCACAAAGTTTAAATATAAATTGTTTATATTTGGAATAAATTGACATCTTGAATCCATGATCATAATACATTTAATAAAGAATTAAATGTTGAATTTAAAATTTAAAATTTGAATTTCAAATAAAGATTTAAAATTCAAAATTTGAAATTCGAATTAAAATTTAAATTTGAACATGGGTTTTGGGGCATGGGTTAGCACAATCAGATTAGTTGATTAGGTTAGACCTAATGTTAGAATTGAATTGGAATCACTAGTTGTATTAGACTAAATTCATTTTTCTAATTTGATCAAACTCAATAGTTTAGTTGATCATGTCCAAACACTTTAATTGGATCTGATTGTGGCTCAGTGGTCGAGCCTGAGTTCTCAATGACTATCTAAATCAACTTGACATACCATTTGGTGTCTAAGGCAAGTTGGATCTACGGTTATTAATTGGGGCTACCTCTTTCCTGGCCAACTCTGTTGGTGTCTAGGAAAGACGGTTAATGGCGGAATCCTCCCGTGATCTCTCTTACCTGGCCAATGTGGTCGTTCAAGTTTTGATTTAGATATCTTGAGACTTGGTACTCACCCATGTCAATAAGGAAATCAGTATGACTGATTTAGATGTCCATAGACCAATGAAATTCTATGTCCTCTATATGACTCAGTGCAGTCAGTGGGAGGATATAGAATTATCGGTCTCTCTAAAATCCTCTAAATTATTAGGTCCTTAAAATGATATAGTTATATAGATAACTAGGTCATAGCCTCCCATTAAAATGGATGATAATTGGTCCAGTATTTCAGTTGGACATGCAGGACGCTTCCGTCTGGTGTTCATCTGAATATTGGAATTATCCTTCATTATATGATAGCTCTTTGAGCTATCTGATTGTGATTAGGTTGGCCGAGCTTTCCTCGGGCCTGATCATACATTAGGTAGTGTCATCGAGTTAGTTCATTAATGGTTGGATCTGACCAGGATTTTCAGTGGAGGCCTCCGCCTACTGATTACCACCTGGGGCAAAATAAAATACTAGAAATTATTTAGAGAAATAATGGGTAATGTACCTACCCTTAGATGCATATGGGTTGGCCGAGCTTTCCTCGGGCCTGTATACAGTCCATGTGGATTCTAGTACCCGCTAAGGAATTAAAGTAATTCCTCGAATTAAAGGTAGAGGCTAAAAATTTGACTAAAATAGTGGGAGAAATCTTTAGACTGAAGTCCAAGTCTTTAGAATTAAAATAAATCATATACTAATTAGCTCTGGTTTTTTCCTTTCAGATATGGCTAACTCTTTGTCCCTCCGAACACTCTTAGACAACGATAAACTTAATGGACCTAACTTCGATAGCTGGTATCGGAAGTTGAAAATTGTATTAGAGCACGAGCGGATCCTATATGTGATATTGGATCCAGCACCTGAGGAACCTGCAGCAAATGCACCACGTGCAATCAGAGACGCTTATCAGAAGTGGCTTAATGATCGCACTACCGTACGCTGCATCATGAGGGCTTCGATGAATGACGAATTTAGTCGTAAATTCGAAGAAGCACAGCCTGTGGAAATATTTCAAATGTTGAAAGAGTCTTTCGGGACACCTGATGATGTCGAACGACATAAGACCTCCTGTGCGATTTTCAATGCCCGCATGAGGGAAGGGGAATCAATCACAGAACATGTATTGTACATGGTCAAGAAAATTGATCTCCTGAGTAAACTTGGTTTTCCTTTGCACGAGCAATTGGGCAAGGATGCTATTTTGAACTCACTTCCCAAATCCTACCTACCTTCCTTAGTCATTATAGAATGACTAAACCTGCAGTATCCTATCATGGATTGCTAGGTTTACTGCAGACCTATGAGAAGGATCACCAACTCTTTAAGGGGTCGGTGAATGTGGTGGGTGGAACTTCTGCAGGTCGTTCTTCCTTTAAGAAAGGAAAGAAAAAGAAGGTAAATAAAGTTCGTGCTGGGGCTTCTAAGCCCAAACAGACTATGAAGCAGAAATTTGATCAGAGTAAGGCAGAATGCTTCTTCTGCAAGAAGCAGGGTCACTGGAAGCGGAACTGTCCGGCTTATTTAGCGTCCCTTGATCCAAATAGGCCAAAGAAGAAAATGCAGCAAACAGTTGCTGCACAAGGTAATTATATGATAACACCTTGTAATTTTTCTGTTTATGATTCTACTACCTGGGTATTGGATACCGGAAGTCCAATTAATATTTGCAATTCTTTGCAGGGACTTCAAGTAAGTAGAAGATTCAAGAACGGCGATCGATTCCTAAATGTTGGTGATGGAAGATCTGTTCCAATCCTAGCTTTAGGAGTCATTGAGTTATTTTTTGAGTCTGGAGTAGTTATGTTAGATGATTGTCACTTTTGTCCAGCATTCTTGATGAATGTCATCTCTGTAGGCTTTTTGGCCAAGAATGGTTATACCTTTTATATAAATGAAAGATTTTGTGATATCATTTTGAATGATACTAAAATTTTCAGTGGACAAATGAAATATGGCATTTATACTCTATCATTGCCTGTGAATGTAATGTACACATCTAATAAACACCCTAAATTAGATAAAGTCAATGAAACCTATTTATGGCATTGCCGGCTTGGTCATATAAACAAAAACAGGATAAATAGGTTAGCCCAACAAGGCATTTTAGAAATCAATGATTGTGAATCATTGCCAACTTGTGAATCCTGTCTTCTGGGTAAAATGACCAAGTCACCTTTTTCAGGAAAGGGTGAACGAGCCAGCGATGTTCTTGGCCTCATACATACTGATGTATGTGGACCTATGAACGTAAGTGCCAAAGGTGGTTATGCCTACTTCATAACCTTCACAGATGACCTATCCAGGTTTGGGTATGTCTATCTGATGAAACATAAGTCGGAATCATTTGAAATGTTCAAATGATTTCGTAATGAAGTAGAAAAACAGACTGGAAAGAGTATTAAGATCCTTCGGTCAGACCGAGGAGGAGAATACCTTTCCGGTGATTTCTTGACTTATCTAGAGGAGAATGGGATTCTCTCACAATGGACCCCTCCAGGAACACCTCAGCACAATGGTGTATCCGAAAGGAGGAATCGAACTCTGTTAGACATGGTTTGATCCATGATGGGGTTTACTAGTCTGCCTCTATCTTTTTGGGGTTATGCTTTAGAGTCTGCGTGTATAATACTAAATAAGGTTCCAAGTAAGTCTGTTGAGAAGACTCCATATGAGATATGGATTGGGCGTAAGCCGACACTTTCATACCTTAGGGTTTGGGGATGTCCGGCTTATGTTAAACGTTCTCAAACTGACAAACTGGGTCCTAGGTCCGATAAGTGTTATTTTGTAGGGTACCCCAAGCAAACTAGGAGTTATTACTTTTACCTTCCTAATGAACAAAAGGTGTTCGTAGGACTTAAGGCAACATTTTTGGAAAAGGAATTCCTTGGTGAAGGAATTGTTGCCTCTAAGGTTGAACTTAGTGAAGTTCAGCAGGTGGAAGATTTAACACAATCTACTGAACCCACAGAATCGGTTTTGATTAGATCAAACCCGGAGCCCAATGTAGAAGCACCATTAAGGCGATCCGGTAGAGTACCGCATCAAGTGGATAGATACTACGGTTTCTTGGTCCATGACGCGGATCCTATTGAGCTCGATGAGAACAATGAGGATCCGATCACCTATATGGATGCTATGCAGAGGTCCGACTCTGAGTTGTGGCTTAATGCCATGAAATCCGAAATGGAGTCTATGGAAATCAATAGTGTATGGACACTAGTTGATCCACCCGAAGGGATAAAACCCATAGGGTGCAAATGGATCTTCAAAAGAAAGAGAGGCGCAGACGGAAAGGTGGAGACCTATAAAGCCCGTCTGGTTGCCAAGGGATATCGTCAATGTTATGGTATCGATTATGACGAAACTTTTTTCCCTGTGGAAATGCTAAAATCTATTCGGATCATGCTAGCTATAGCAGCATATATGGATTATGAAATCTGGCAAATGGATGTGAAAACAGCTTTTCTAAATGGAGAGCTGGAAGAAGAGGTGTATATGATACAACCTGAGGGTTTCACATCCATAGACGAGTCCAAAGTATGCAAGCTACAAAAGTCCATTTATGGACTTAAGCAAGCTTCTCGAAGTTGGAACATACGTTTCGATAAAACTATCAAAACATATGGCTTCGTTAAGAACGAAGAAGAACCTTGTGTCTACAAGTGGGTTAACGGTTCAGTGATCACATTTCTTGTGTTGTATGTGGATGACATTCTCTTAATTGGGAATGACATTCCTGCATTACAAAATGTAAAACTCTGGCTGTCATCACAGTTCTCCATGAAGGATCTGGGAGAAGCATCCTACATCCTAGGGATGAAAATCTATAGAGATAGATCTAAGAGGTTGCTTGGATTGTCCCAATCCACGTACATCGACACTATGTTGAAGCGGTTCAACATGGAGCATTCCAAGAAGGGCTATCTTCCGATAGGCCAAGAAATTTCTCTCTCTAAGAAAGATTGTCCGACAACTTCCGAAGAAAGAGAGCGTATGAGTAGAATCCCATATGCTTCTGCAGTAGGTTCTATTATGTACGCCATGACATGTACAAGACCGCATGTTGCTTACTCACTAGCAGTAGCGAGTAGGTATCAGTCTGATCCGAGTGAGAACCATTGGAAGGTGGTGAAAACCATCCTTAAGTATTTAAGAAATACTAAGGACCAATGGTTAATCTATGGAGAATCTGATTTAAAACTTGTGGGGTTTACAGACTCTAGTTTTCAGTCAGACCATGATGACAGTAAGAGTATGTCAGGATTTGTGTTTACCCTGAATGGAGGAGCAGTCTGCTGGAAAAGTTCCAAGCAGCATTCAGTAGCCGATTCCGTATGCGAAGCAGAGTATGTTGCTGCATCAGATGCGGCAAAGGAAGCTGTTTGGATCAAGAAGTTTGTAAATCAACTTGGTGTTGCTCCCTCAATCAATGGTCCAGTTTTTTTGTATTGTGACAATACTGGAGCCATTGCACAAGCAAAGGAGCCAAAGTCTCACCATAGAACCAAGCACATTCTGCATCGCTACCACCTTGTACGAGAGATCGTGGAGCGAGGTGACGTCAATCTTCAGAAGATCGATGGAAAGGAAAACCTGGCTGACCCATTCACTAAAGCTCTTTCTGTAAAGGAGTTCGATTATCACAAATCAAAGATGGGTATAAGATATTGTACAAATTGGCTTTAGTCCAAGTGGGAGTTGTTGGGAATTGTGTCCCAAAGCCAATTTTTTTTTTTAATTGTAAGAAATTAGATTATGTATATGTTTTATTAAAATGAATAAAAAATTATTCTGGCAATTTTCTATTCATCACAAGTGTTACATCTTCAAATTGAACTCCTGTGTATTGTGATGAAGTCCTTAGGACTAATTTAGTGGATAAAAGAGGTTTTATCATTTAGTCCTTAAATCAGTTCGCGACCAAATGATGAGCTGTCAATTGGACGATAGCTATATCAAGTATAGGTCGTTGTGTGTCATTTAGTTGGTTGTCCTCTTAAACCAAGGAGTGTGGAGACACTGTATGGCATACAGGTGAGATGTAGGAGTACATCATCACTGAACAGTGACTCACCTGCGTAGCACTCCACTGTCGGGAGTTAGCTCGCAAAGCGTGTGGACATAAGTACCCCTTAGACCTGACACTGTCACAGTGACTTGCAAGCAACTCACTGTACTTAGGCACTGGATGACCTGAATTTCTAATTCAGGGATCGGAAGGATGCTGGGTGCAGTCAAGTACTCGCGAAGTCTGTGTATGAGTCAAGATGGGATTGACCGCTCCAGATTTTAGGAGTTGATGTCTCACTGTATTTCAATTCAGTAAAATCTTGGCCAGGGTAAACCAAGTGATAGGTCACTTGATTTGATTATTTGAAATACACTATGGATGACCGGACCCAGAGGTCGACAGTCCTCTCTGAGGTCATTTTGAGCATCGATGGTCATAGGGATGAATTATGCAACAACCATACGTCTAGGTTCTTGAATATTGCTCTGCATATTCGACCTATCCGGACATCGGGTATCATTGCTGGATGGTCACCTCGATTAGTGCATGGAGTAGTCCATGTACTACCGGCTTAGTGTTCGAACCTATCGGAGTCACGCACATAAGTCAAGTTAAGTAGGAAGGACTTGATCCAATTTAATTGAGAATTAAATTGTGGGTCATTTGAGATTTGGTTTTGTCTATGTTCAGCTAGCACTGAACATGAGGTACATACTGAATTTCATGGATGTGTATTTAATTATGTCTGTATTCTGGCTTAATCAAGTTTCAATTAATGTAATTGAAATTGATTTGGACTCATTTGTTAAGTTTGGTTTTGAATTGGATGAATTGGGCTTAATGATGATTTTATTAGAATTTATTCCATATTTATTCTAGTCCAAGTGTGACTTGGATTGATCTGAAAATTGAACTAATTGGAGTTCACATGAATCAGATTCATGTGGAATTTTTCCGGATCCAAAATCTTTCAAATTGGTCTTCAATTTGGTTTAGAACCAATGATGGACCCAAGCCCATTTGATTCAGCCCATTTGAATTAACCCATTTAAGAAAAGTCAAATTTGATGGAAATTTACTTGTTTGCCCCTCTAATTGAATGACACGTTCTGGTTTCTTCCTCGGTTCAGTGGACCAATCTTTCTGCAAACCTTCTCCCGTGGACCGCGTTCTTCTTCTTCTTCCGAACACATCGAAGGCCGCTTGATCTTCCCTCTTTCGGCTACCATTTGCAGATCCGAAGAGACGTGTCTCTTTGGTTTTGAAACCTCTTTAATATAGGACTGATTTAATTGAAATCAAATGGTTCAAAAAATTCAATAAAATCATGAAACGTTTGGCGTTCACTCTTTCCTTTTGGCGTTTTCTCTTCCCTGGTTCAGCCTTGTCTTTGCCTATAAATAGGCTAGCTTTCTCTTCATTCTGTGCTAGAGATTTTATCTGGGGAGAGGGGAGATTCATGATCTTTTGAGTAGCCTGTAAAAGATAGAAAAAGGAAACGGGAAGAAAGAGGAAAAAAAAGAAAAAGAAAAAGGGAAGAAGGAATTTTTGAAATTCTTTTCTTCCAGGGGTTTATTTGCAAAAGGGTTTTTGCACTATACAGACATCATCCTACCTTCCTGCATTTCTTGGCGTGCGTGTGAAGTAGAGGGTCCGTACATCCGGGCCTCGCATAGCACCAGATCCATCAGTACCAGATCCGGCACCAGATCCAGTTCCAGATCCAGTTTCCGATCCAGTACCAGATCTAGCATCTGATCCAGTATCTGATCCAGCACTTGGCCCTGTACCAGATTCTGTTCCTGAGTACCTTGACCATCTTCCGCTGCGGGATCGAGGTATGGTAAACATAATATAGTTATGTTATTTATTTATACCTGTTATAAATAAATAGATAAAATTTTAAAACTGATTTTCTGACCTGGCATCCGATTTTATCGGATTTTGCGGGATATTTTTTCTTCAATTAGGACATTGGTTTTAAGGGTTATGATGAGATCATACCAGTGAGACCTAAAATCCTAAAATCCTAATTTAGAATATTCCCAGTCAAATTGGTATATTGAGTCGGGGATCAATATTACCGGAAAGACTGGCACATCTTATGTATGCTCAATATAGAGGGTGATTGATCTCACAATCACTTGTGTGAGACACTAATACAAAGATGTGGGTGCTCATTAGAGGAATGAGTTCACTGAAATGACCAGCCATGAGAACATCTTATGGATTCTTACTTAATTATCAAAAGATGGTTCTCATAGTGGGAGTTGTGCAAGTGATCCTTAGACCTGAGATCACCATGGTACCTTGTGCATTTGAAGCTATGTTTTGGTTTACCCTCATTCACGACATTGCGTTGTGTACGGAATATTCTGGATATGGTGGATTTTGTACGAAGGTTGTGAGTAGGTCAACAAGGAATCAGTCACTTCTAGTAAGAGAAGGTAACATCCTACTTACTCTAATCTTATGATGATTCACGAAGCCTTTGATCAAAGCAAAATGAATATTAGAAAGAGTTTCTAATGTTTCATTGTTTGAATTATCATATAAAAGATTGAGAGAGACATGAATAAGTGATTGAGTTTGATCTTGATCCATACTCGAGCACTTATTCAGGATGTAATATGACTGAGGGATTGAATTACACAGTAACTTTCCACTGAAGGATATGTTTGGATTTGTCCAATACATTCCACATCTTCCGGGTAGACATGATACATTGCTAGACGTCAATCATGTCTTGTGGGTTGATCGGATCAAAGAGTTTGATTAGATCAAAGCATCAGAAAGGTTCTGATTGCTAAGTCAGGTTTTGCACTAAATTGAACCTAAATTGGATTAGAGGTATTCTAATCAGGTTAGGTCAACTTGCACCTGCACCTACTGCTGGCTAAGATAAGGAACCCAATGGGTCACACACAAGCGAATTGATCAAGGGTCTAATTGGATTAGATCATGTTTGCAAGATGAACATGCTAGCACGTGTTGCAAACCCTAGCTCCTGATTCAAATTAAATTCGAATATGATTCTTAGATTAGGTTGATCTAATATGATTAGATCATGACCTAATATGGGTTAGCCAAGAGTTGAACCCATTTGGCTTTAATTAGACCTGATTTGATTAGGTTTAATATTTTCTTTAAGTTGGTTAAACCCAATTGGATTGGGTTTGATAGGGCCTTCACTTCTGGACCATTGGATCGCTTCCTGGATGAAGGATCTGGTCCACTGGTTGGCACCTTCATCTGGACCATTGGATGGCTTCCTGGATGAAGGATCTGGTCCACTGGTTAGCGCCTGAATCTGGACCACTGGATGGCTCTCTGGATGAAAGATCTGGACCGTTGCTCAGCGCCTGAATCTGGACCATCGGTGATGGCATCTTACTTCTGGACCATTGGATGGCACTCTGGATGATGATGTCTTGATCTGGACCATTAGATGGCACCTAGATCTGGACCATTGGCTTTGGTTCACTGCATTTGGGCCCTTGGATCATCAAGATTTAAGAGGGAGATGTGAGAAAGAAGTTGATACACCCTTCTCCTTAGCACCCCATCATGATGGGATGCATCTCTTGGCACATGCCTCATCATGATGAGGTGTGTGGATGGGATGCATCCCTTTATGATGCATCCCTCCATCTCTTATAAATAAGGAGGTGCCTTGGGGTTCTAAAGATCATCCAAGAAAAAGCCTTTCCTTCTCTCTCCCTTATCCCTTCTTTCTTACAAGTCTCTCTCTTTTGTCCTAACCCAAGACAAGGGGGTCTTCTTTAGGACAAAAAGGCTAGTGAATGTTTTAGAGGTAGAAAGGAAGAAGGAAGTGAAGGAAAATCAGCCAATTAAATCCTTTGGAAGGGATTGAACAATTAGAATCAAGTTTTGGTGGAGCTAGAGTCTTGAACCCATTCCTGTGTGGATCAACATCGGAGGGTGAACATTTGGGCACCTTAGGACATCTTCAGATATATTGGATATAGCGTGATAGGTATTCTTCTATACCAAGATTATATTTTCTACATTATTTGGTTATACTATTAAGGCGATCTTGGCTTATTAGGGTTTCATATAATGGGTTTTATAAGAAAATTTTATAATCCCGTATCTTCCGCTGCGCCCTAGGGCACTGGGAAACCCTAACAGTGGTATCAGAGCCACCCTTAATCAGTTTAACCAAATGATAATACATGCTATTATCTTGATGCTATGAGATAGCTAGGTTGTTTGTATGCATGATTAGTTTATGCTATGAGATGTGTTATATTCATGTTGTAGCACAGTATAATTGCTAATACTAAATTATAGAATGTGCAATGAGACCAATATAGTAGTATGAAAACTTTGGGCTGACCCATTCTGGAACAATCGACTCAGTTGGTGTCTAGGAAGGAAGCCACAGGTGGTTACTTAATTAGGACCTCACTCTCTGAGTGAGGGGTGCCTCCCACCTGCTTTCCTGGCCAATTATTTGATTGTCCTTTATGGTTGAGCTTAATGTTAGTAAGATTACTACTATTTGAAAGCCTCACTAAATTCATAATTAAGTCGTAGTGTTAATTGCTTTAAGCTGAGCCATTCTGAATCAATTGACTAAGTTGGTGTCTAGAAAAGAGGCTACAGGTGGTTATTAATTAGGACCTTACTAAGTAAGGAGAGCCTCCCATCTGCTTACCTAGCCAACTATTTGATTGACCTCCATGAAAAGCTAATTGCTGATATAACACTATAAAGGTCCTTCCTTCATGCTTAGATATTATTATGTCAATATCTACGCTAGCTTGTTGTGATTCCCACAAGGCTAGTATTAGGGATTGATATTGTAATATCTTGGTGCATATGATGCATATGGCATATTTAATATGTTGCTTGTTGTGATTCCCACAAGGGCAGCATTATTCAAATATGACTGTATAAAAATGAAGGATTTGACTTAACTAGACACAATAGTTTGTTGTGATTCCCACAAGACTATATGTGTGCTAGAGGACAGAATAAAGTTGGGAATTGCATGGGATGCAATTGAAAGAGTTTCCTACCTTTGAACTTATAAGGGCTTGTTGTGATTTCCACAAGGTCTTTTATAAGAAATTTGGATCTCAACCCCACTAAGAAAATTAGTATTTTCTCGTTCATCATACTTGAGGGTTATGATATTCGATAAAAATAGTGGGAGTAACAATTAGATAAAAGTTCTTGTCTAATTGAATACATGTCATCATGATTGGTCTGCTTATATTAGTGTTCTTTGTAATTATAGATTAATTCTGCAAAAATGGCATCTTCACTCTCACTTAGAGGTATCTTAGATACAAACAAATTGACTGGTCCAACTATGTGGATTGGTTGAGGAATTTAAAGATTGTTCTCACACAAGAAAAACTTTCCTACATTCTTGAAACCCCTGACCTAGGGTCAGCAGGGGAAGATGCAACTGAGGAGGAATTGGCCACATATCGTATGTGGAAAAATGACAGTTTGACTGTCAAATGTATCATGCTTGCTTCTATGAATAATGAATTGCAGAGGCAGCATGATAGCATGGATACTCACTCCATACTCCTTAACTTAAAGAGTTATATGGTGAGCAGAGCAGAACTGCTAGATATGAGATATCTAAACAGTTGTTCCATGCTAGAATGATCGAGGGATGTCTGTGCAAGACCACTGTTTAAAGGTTATAGACTTAATCACTCGATTAAGTCAACTTGGTTTTGCTATGGACAGTGAGCTCAGTCAGGATTTGATCCTTCAATCACTATCCGACTCATTCTCGCAGTTTGTTGTGAATTATCACATGAACAAAACTGAATTCCTCCCTGCCTGAGCTTCTAAATATGCTGAAAACAGCAGAGTCTCACATCAAGAAGGACAAGGGTCCGATCCTTCTTGTTGGTGAGAGCTCAAAGAAGAAGTCGGGCAATAAGGGTTCAAAGAAAAAACTAAACCCTAAGAGACACATCAAAAAGAAGAAGGGAAAGAAAATCTCTGGACCCGGTACCTGTTTCCACTGTGGCAAGACGGGGCATTGGAAAAGGAACTGCAAGAGCTTTCTTGCAAGTGTGAAGCCTGATGTAAGTGTTGCATCAAAAGGTATGTTTTTATTACATGCCAATATGACATTAAGTTCTTCTGATTCTAATTCATGGGTATTGGATACCGGTTGTGGTTCTCACATATGCAAATCTTTGCATGGACTGCAGAAAATTAGAAGACTGAAGAAAGGTGACTTCGAGCTATATGGTGCTGGAGGAGAATCCATCCAGGCTGAAGCTGTTGGCACCTACATACTGGAGCTACCTCCGAAAGTTCTTGAAGCTAGAAGACTGTTATTTTATGCCAAAAATCATTAGAAATGTAATTTCAATTCCTTTGTTGCTTAAGAAAGGATTCGAAATAAATGGAAAGAGCAATGGTTGCTCTATTTCTTTATCTAATGAGTATTATTGTCATGGCACTATGGAAAATGGTCTTTTAGTATTATGTCTTAATAAGGTTATGTTTCATATTGGCAAAGATAATAAAAGAAAAAGAGAAAATATTAATAATACCCTCCTCTGGCATTACCGATTAGGTCATATTAGTGAGACAAGGTTACATAAGTTGTATAAAGATAAATTCTTTGACCCTTATGATTTTGAATCATTAGGAACTTGTGAATCTTGTCTTATGGGTAAAATGACAAGTCTCCATTCTCGAAACATGGAGAAAGGGCAAGTGAGTTGTTAGAACTCGTACACACTGATGTGTGCGGTCCTATGTCAACTCAAGCTAGAGATGGATACTCTTACTTCATCACATTTACTGATGACTTATCAAGGTTCGGTTTTGTGTATCTAATGAAACATAAATCTGAAGCCTTTGATAAATTTAAAGAGTATCAAAGTTATGGTCAAAAAACAAACTGGAAAGTGTATTAAAATCCTTCGATCTGATCGAGGAGGAGAATACCTTGCTAGTGAATTTTTTAGACTATCTTAAATTAAAGGTATACTCTCTGAATGGACACCTCCATATACGCCACAATTAAAATGGTGTAGCTGAAAGAAGGAATCGTACCTTAATAGATATGGTACGGTCCATGATTTGCTTCACAAATCTTCCAATTTCCTTCTGGGGACATGCCCTAGAAACTGCTTGCATTAGTATTAAATAGAGTACCATCTAAGTCTGTATCTAGCACTCCATATGAGATATGAAAAGGAAAGAAACCTAATCTTAAGTATCTTAAGATATGGGGTTGCCATGCTTATGTCAAAGAAATTTTGGACATAAGCTAAGTGCTAGATCGGACAAATATATATTTGTAGGTTATCCTAAAGACAGTTTAGGATATATCTTCTATAATCCTACCGAACAAAAGGTATTTGTTGCTAGGCATGCTGTGGAGTGATCGATTAAAACCCCGTTTGATTTTGATGAGCTCAAAGCATTGGAGTATATCTTGTGATTACTAATGAATTCAATTGAGTGTTTCAGTGAAAATCCTGTCCAAGTGTCTCTAGACTTGGTTCATAGCATTTTGGATAAGTTAAGAAAGTCTGCATGAACCAATGTCTGAGATACGAGTCGACTCCCGAGTTTCACGAGTCGACTCCAAAGCGTATCAAGGTCACTGGCACGAGCTCGAGTCGACTCCTGATCAGTACGAGTCGACTCCGACTGAAAACAGACAGAAGGACAGAAGAGCAGTTTTTTCAGGTCTGAGATTCGAGTCGACTCCAGTGGAACGCGAGTCGACTCCAGCGGTACACACAGAAAAAGTCAGAGAGTGTTTTATGGACTCTGAGATTCGAGTCGACTCCAGTGGAACGCGAGTCGACTCCCAGCGGTACACAAAGAAAAAGTCAGAGAGCGTTTTATGGACTCTGAGATTCGAGTCGACTCCCGCAGTACGCGAGTCGACTCCGAGACTGTGCGACCATCGACAGACAGAAGACCATGTTACTGCCTCTGAGATTCGAGTCGACTCCCAGACAGCTCGAGTCGACTCCAAGACAAGCTTCACGTCAAAAGGCAGAAGACCAACTTTTCGGAAACTGAGAGCCGAGTCGACTCCAAGGAAGTTCGAGTCGACTCCAAGACTGGATGAGCCAAAAGACAGAGAATCGGGGAGTTCGGGCTCTGAGATTCGAGTCGACTCTCAGGACAGTCGAGTCGACTCGAGTGGACAAAATTCAAATTTGGAATCCACGGACTACAGAGGATGAAGCCGACTCCAAAATTGCCAGGTCAGCGCCAGAAGTTGGCGAGTCGACTCCGGGTCAAGACGAGTCGACTCCCAGTCAAGACGGCAACTTTAATTCAAACTGGGAACAGTTGCCGAGTCGACTCCGGAAAAGCTCGAGTCGACTCCTGCTACAGCCGAGTCGACTCCTGATCGCAGCGAGTCGACTCCAACCCACCAACGGTCACATTGTCAGGCTGCGCAGAGTGTGCAGAACGGGCAGAAAAAGCAGAGTAACGGCTAGTTTCCGTGGGGGTTGGCTTAAATAGCCACAGAAGACTGTAGCAAGGATAGAGAACACACATTCCACGTCCTAGCATTCAAGTCTTCAAGCTCTCTAAGTGCTCTTCAACGAGAAAAAGGGAAGATCTGCATTTACTGCTCCACCAACATCTTCCCAGCATTCAAAGCTTCCTCCTCCTGCTTTCAAAGTCGATCACTCTTTTAAGAGGAGACCGGAGTTCCAGAAGCCACACCTCTTCACCATCTTAAAAGCGTTTGAGGGCTCTAACTCCTTTACGATTATATTGTTTTAAATCCTGCTTTTTTGAGAAGCTATTTTCTGTTTTCTTCTATCTCGTGTATTTACTCGATTCAATCGGGGGATTGAATCAAGGGGATTAAGGTTGGTTGGTGAGCCGGTTTAAAACCAACGAGTGTAAGGGTTTGATTGTGAGCCCGGAAAAACAATCGGGGGTTGGTTCTAGTCGGTGAGCCTGGGAAAACCGACCGAGTTCGTTGTGAGCTCGTAAAACAACAAGTTCGGTTGTGAGCTTGCAAACAACCGGCTGTAATCCAAGGGGTTATAGTGAAATTCCCAAGTGAGACTTGGGGAGTGGACGTAGGAGCAAGGGTTAGCTCCGAACCACTATAAAACTTTGTGTTTGTAGTGCATGTCTTCATCTTCTTCCCCACCACATTACTCACAGCACTTAGCTTTAATTAAATAACTGGCTATAGTATTTAGTTAATCATCCACAAAGTTTTAATTAGCTAAGTTAATTTAAAAACCAATTCACCCCCCCCTCTTGGGTTGTCTATCTGGGCAACACATGCCACTTTCTTGGAAAAGAGATTTTTTTAGAAAAGGGCAAGGATAGAAAAATTGAACTTGATGAAGTTCAAGACCTACAAGGTGAGACACATAATAATCCTCAACCAGATGTACCCATGGAAGAGGTACAGCCACTACACACTACTTCTTTTCGAAGGTCAGAAAGAGTGCGAAATGCACCTGAGAGGTATGGATTTATTATTGAGAATGATGAAGCCCACATCGTTGATAACGATGACCCTCTGACCTATTCGGAAGCTGTCAGAGTAGGGACTCTGACAAATGTGGACGCCATGAAATCCGAGATAGATTCTATGTATACAAACCAAGTGTGGACTTTGGTTGATGCACCTGAGGGAGTGATTCCAATAGGGGTGCAAATGGGTATACAAGAAGAAGATAGGAGCTGATGGCCAAGTAGAAACCTACAAGGCCAGGCTAGTGGCAAAAGGTTTCAGGCAAAACAAGGCATTTGATTATGATGAAACTTTTTCGCCAGTAGCTATGCTCAAATCTATTCGGATTATGCTTGCTATAGCTGCATACTATGATTATGAGATCTGGCAGATGGATGTCAAAACCGCCTTCCTTAATGGTCACCTTGAGGAAAGGTCTATATGACACAGCCAGAGGATTTGTCTCAAGAGGAGAGGCAAATCAAGTATGTAGACTTAAGAAATCCATTTATGGATTAAAGCAGGCATCTAGAAGTTGGAACATCCATTTTGACATGGATAGTCAAAGAGTTTGGCTGTCATTAAAAATATAGATGAACCTTGTGTGTACAAGAAGACTAGTGGGAGTGCTATTGTCTTCTTGATTATATGTGGACGATATATTGGTCATTGGAAATGATGTTCCAATGATGCAATCGGTCAAGACTTGGCTATCAAAAAAATTTTTCATGAAAGACTTGGGGTGATAGCATCCTATATACTTGGTATAAGGAATCTATAGAGATAGATCTAAAGGATGCTAGGTTTGTCCCAGTCTAGGTACATTGATAATATGCTGAAGAGGTTCAGCATGGATGGAAGTAAGAAAAGGTTTTCTTGCCATAGGACATGGCATACAACTCTCTAGGAAGATGTCTCCTAAGACATCTGAAGAGAGGAATAGAATGAGTTCTATTCCCTATGCTTCGGCAAGTAGGGTCGATCATGTATGCTATGTTATGTACCAGGCCTGATGTAGCTTATGCCTTGGGTATGGTAAGTAGATTCAGGCAGATCCCGGGGAGGATCATTGGAAATTGTGAAAAGTATTCTCAAATACTTGAGAAGGACTAGAAATGTTTTCTGATTTTGGAGGATCAGAATTGAAACTAGAAGGCTATTCGATTCTAGCTTCAATCTGATCCAGATGATAGCAAGTCAATCTCTGGATATATCTTCACTTTGAATGGTGGAGCTGTGAGTTGGAAAAGTTCCAAACAGCAAACTGTAGCTGACTCAACTACTGAGCAGAATACATAGCTGTTAGTGAAGCTGCTAAGGAAGCAGTCTGGATGAAGAAGTTCATCACAGAGCTGGGTGTAGTTCCTGAGATTGCCGGACCAGTCCCAGTTTATTGCGATAACACTGGCAGTTGCACAGGCTAGGGAACCAAGGTCTCATCATAGATCCAAGCATATTTTGAGACGCTTCCACCTTGTTCGAGAGATAATCGAAAGACAAGACGTCAAGATTGAACGAGTAGACACAAAGAACAATATAGCAGACCCATTTACTAAAGTCTACCACAGCAGCAATTCAATCGTTCACCTCGATTGTATGGGGTTAAAATATAAGGGCGATTGGCTTTAGTGCAAGTGGAGATTGAAAGAGTAGATGCCTATAAGCCAATCATTTGATGGGTTTCTCTTTGTAATCCTCCAAATCATGTTACTTTGACACTCGATATATATCAATAAAGGCATTGTGTTTCATCATTTGCTTGCTTATCTATTTATTATTGGATGATTGAACCCATAAATTAGGACATTGTTTTAAGGGTTATGATGAGATCATACCAGTGAGACCTAAAATCCTAAAATCGCTAATTTAGAATATTCTTAGTCAAATTGGTATATTGAGTCGGGAATCAATATTACCGGAAAGACTGGCACATCTTATGTATGCTCAATGTAAGAGGGTGATTGATCTCACAATCACTTGTGTGAGACACTAATACAAAAGGATGTGGGTGCTCATTAGAGGAATGAGTTCACTGAAATGACCAGCCATGAGAACATCTTATGGATTTCGACTTAATTATCAAAAGATGGTTCTCATAGTGGGAGTTGTGCAAGTGATCCTTAGACCTGAGATCACCATGGTACCTTGTGCACTTTGAAGCTATGTTTTGGTTTATCCTCATTCACGACATTTGCGTTGTGTACGGGATATTCTGGATATGGTGGATTTTGTACGAAGGTTGTGAGTAGGTCAACAAGGAATCAGTCACTTCTAGTAAGAGAAGGTAACATCCTACTTACTCTAATCTTATGATGATTCACGGAAGCCTTTGATGCAAAGCAAAATGAATATTAGAAAGAGTTTCTAATGTTTCATTGTTTGAATTATCATATAAAGATTGAGAGAGACATGAATAAGTGATTGAGTTGATTTGACCATACTCGAGCACTTATTCAGGATGTAGTATGACTGAGGGATTGAATTGCACAGTAACTTCCACTGAAGGATATGTTTGAATTTGTCCAATACATTCCACATCTTCCGGGTAGACATGATACATTGCTAGACGTCAATCATGTCTTGTGGGTTGATCGGATCAAAGAGTTTGATTAGATCAAAGCATCAGAAAGGTTCTGATTGCTAAGTCAGGTTTAGTACTAAATTGAACCTAAATTGGATTAGAGGTATTCTAATCAGGTTAGGTCAACTTGCACCTGCACCTACTGCTGGCTAAGATAAGGAACCCAATGGGTCACACACAAGGGAATTGATCAAGGGTCTAATTGGATTAGATCATGTTTGCAAGATGAACATGCTAGCACGTGTTGCAAACCCTAGCTCCTGATTCAAATTAAATTCGAATATGATTCTTAGATTAGGTTGATCTAATATGATTAGATCATGACCTAATATGGGTTAGCCAAGAGTTGAAACCCATTTGGCTTTAATTAGACCTGATTTGATTAGGTTTAATGTTTTTCTTTAAGTTGGTTAAACCCAATTGGATTGGGTTTGATAGGGCCTTCACTTCTGGACCATTGGATCGCTTCCTGGATGAAGGATCTGGTCCACTGGTTGGCGCCTTCATCTGGACCATTGGATGGCTTCCTGGATGAAGGATCTGGTCCACTGGTTAGCGCCTGAATCTGGACCACTGGATGGCTCTCTGGATGAAAGATCTGGACCGTTGCTCAGCGCCTGAATCTGGACTATCGGTGATGGCATCTTACTTCTGGACCATTGGATGGCACCCTGGATGTTGCCCAGAGATGGTCACCCAAGAGGGGGGGTGAATTGGGTGTTTTTAAAACTTTTTGCCTAATTAAAAATAAAACACACAAATGTATGAACTAAAGTAAAGAAAGAGGAATGAGAAAGGTCAATCGCAAACACAAGGTTTTATAGTGGTTCGGAGCTTCCACTGCTCCTACATCCACTCCCCAAAGCACCTTTGGGAATTTTCACTATAATCCAAGATTACAGTCTGGTAGTTTTGCGAGTGCACTACCCAACTCGTTGTTTTACACCGGGCTAACAACGAACCCTACAATCCGGTAGTTTTTCGAGTGAACTACCCAACTCGTTGTTTTACCTCGGGCTAACAACGAACCCTATAACCCCAATTTTACTTAGGCTTGGGACGCCTTTCCCTTGTTCCAAGTCCCTTGACTGGAACAAGCACCACAATGAAAGGTTTTACAAAGGATTGAAAAGCTCTAAATAAGCAAATATGACAATGATAAACAATAGAACCGGAAGAATCCTTTTGCCGTTGGAAGCGTGGGAAATGATGATTCTTCTGATGTGGATCGCGTAGGCTTGAGTATGAGCTTTGAATCCTGAGCGGAAGAGAGTGGTTGAGCTTGAAATCACTTGGGAAGCTTGAAAGCACTTGATTTCTTCACTTGAATGCACTCACTCCCTTGAACTTCTCTCTCTTGCTTCTCTCTTAAATGATCTAGCTTTGGGTTGGTGAAGAGTTGTTGAGAAGCACTTAAGAGGTCCCTTTTATAGCCCAAAAAGCAAATATAGCCGTTAGAGATAAAGTAAAAGAGATTTGAAATTCAAACCAAACCTGCAAAAGTTGTCAGTCGCGTCCCAGGCGCTCCGGAGACGTCTCCGCTTCAACGCGAGACGTCTCGGCTGCATAAATTTACTTTTCACTTTGTTTGGGGTCGACTCGGCACTTTACGGGGACGACTCTGGAATTGTATCGTTTGAATCCTTGTTTTTCTGTTTTTCTGAGAGGGTCGTCTCTGTACTTTACAGGGACGTCTCGGCTTGTTTGCACTTTTTGCATGGGGACGACTCCGCTGCCTTGGGGACGATTCCGCTGTTATAACTCCGAAAAACATGTCTTCTGGAATTCTCTGAGAGAGTCGACTCCGCTCTTTCAGGGGACGTCTCCACTGCCTTATCACCGAAAATGACATCCTCTGGAAAACCCTGAGAGAGCCGACTCCGCTACCTTGGGGACGACTCGGGAAGTCTACTTTTTACTTGCGGGACGACTCCGCGTACGGTGGGGACGTCTCGCGCATATCTCTTGAAAACTGCCTTTCTGCCGCCACTGAGAGAGTCGACTCCGCTACTGAGAGAGTCGACTCCGCTATCGCGGGGACGACTCGGCAGGTGCCGGAGACGTCTCCAGACGTGCCAGTTCTTCCTGTTTGTGCCAGAGACGTCTCTGAGACAACCCGGAGACGACTCGGCTGTCCCTGAACTTTTTCTTTCATCTCAAAAATTCTTCAATAAGTCCTTAAAAAATCATGGGAACTTGCCTAGACATTTCTTAACAATATCTTAATAAAATACATGAAATCCTCAATTAAATTGTTAAGATAAATGGAATTATACTCTAGTGTTTTGTATTCATCAAAATCCATTAGGGGGTCAACAATCTCCCCCTTTTTGATGATGACAAAACACTGAGTATATGCAAAATTCGAATTTTAAACATATACACAGTATTTTGATTCAGATGTACAAGCATAATGTTTTGATTAGAGCTAGATACAGTGTGCATAATTCAAAATAGTCAATTTTCAGTTCTATCATTATGCATAAGATTGATCTTTATAGCTCTTAAGCAATTTTAGCATATCAACTGAATTTGAATTAAGTTAAAATTTGAAAGCTAAGTTCTTTTTGACTCCCCCTTTCTTTTCCAGAAGGGCAATTATCTAAAAGCCAATATTTTTCAATTTTATCTTTTCTAATTCAACTTTGGAGTATGAATTTCGTATTTTGCATTCCAATGTATCCAATATCCATATTGGTTCTACTCTTGGTTCTACTCCCCCTTCTATATATCTACTCCCCCTTTTTGTCATCAACAATGAAGGGGACAAATTATCCTTCTATGAACTACTCAAGGAGATTCAAGTTGTGCTCCCCCTGTCCAAGTTATTTCTATTAAAGAATTTTAGTCATTCATATCACTCCCCCTTTGTTTTGGAATTCATTTCAGACTCCTCTTTTTGTTTAACATAGTTATCACAAGATGTGCTCCCCCTGTGTCATATGCATGGATAAGTTGTGTTGAATTTGAATACTTAAGGTATGTTATGAGATTTTTATGGCACATCACAAGAAACACATACACAGTCACAGAATCACATACACAGTAGCACATACACAAGGTTTCAAAAGAAATTGTATTCATGTATCATTGTAAACCTTTGAAGTCAGTACATAGTTAAAAGAAGAAATCATTACAAGTATTGATTTCTACTACAAAAAGTGTTTCAAAATAGCCTAGGGTATACAAAAAGAAGATCCCTAGATGTCTACAAAAAGTCCCTTATCGGCGACGTTGCTCATAAGCCCTACAAGCTGCATCTATAAATGCATTGATTGAATCCATTAGGGTCTTGAACTGATCTCCCTGTGACTTATGGAAGGCTGCCACGAGTGCTTCAAATTCTATGGTTGCCATTTCAATTCTTCCTCTAAGTTGGGCAACCAAGGTGCCCACATTTCCTCCTGGGCTTGTCAACTCTTTAAGACTCTTTGAAATGGTCTTCAAGCTGTCCTTTAGCTCAATTGATCTGATTGTTTGGGTGGCACCCACACCAACTATTTCTTGCGTTGTAGCTTCAATTTGAGCTCTAATTTCCTTCAGCTCTTGTAGAAGCCCTTCATGTGAAGCTCTGATGGGGGCCAACTCAGTAGAGATCATGGATCTCATTTCCTCCCTCATCTGCTGGCAAATGACAGATGCTAAGGTACGCATCTGGTCTTCTGATAGGAAGGAGGGCCCACTGACTGGAGGAGGTGGTGGCATGGATGTGGAAGGTCCAGCTGAGCTGGAGGGTATATCAGGGAAATCCATGTGGCTGGGTGGAGGAGAGTGGTGGTCAGACTCCTGATGTGGGATCTCAGGCTCTAGGGTTTGAGCTTTTCTTTTTGGTACCTTGACCCAAGACCCATCTACCTTTTGAAACTCCATTCTTCGCATTGTGCCCTCATTATAGTAGTCGGTGTTTCTCAAGGGTTTTGCAGGTTCATTTTCGGGAATGTGAACCTTAAAGTGTTTAAATACTAGGGTAAATATCATGCCATAGGGTATACTAAACCTAGAATACCTATGACATAGAGCAATGTAGTTTAACATGAGTCTAGGGAGGTTTAGAGGAATCCCTAGTAGGATATGGTGCATGATAACTAAATCTCGCTCCGAAACAAAATCGAAGCGACCGGTTTTAGGAAACAAGACCCGGTTGACAATACTTAAAAGTAATCTCATCTCGGCATTTAGGTCTTGTGAGTTCACTACATCAAGAGGGCCGCAGTCCTCTCGTCCTAAAAGTAAGTTTAGGGCTATTTCCCTTTGGGGATGTGAGGTTGGAGCCTCACCGTCCTTAGGGATTTGCAAAACAGTGGATAAGATGTCCTCATTAATTTCTACTAATGTCCCCCGGACATATGCAGTGTACCCTAAGTCCCCTAAAGCCATATTACTAAACATTTCTCTAACAAGGCCGGGGTAGGTCGAGGTATTGAGGGTACAAAGGTGCTCCCACCCTTGGGCTCGGAGTCTCTCTCCAATAGAGAACCCCTCATTATCTAGAAAATGAAAATCTATGTACCTCCCGGTTGTCACTGTGCGATTTGCACAGGAAATGGTTGTGGTCGGCGGAGCAACCGGAGGAGACGGCGCGGAAGGTTCTTCCCTCCGTTCCTCACCGTCGGCCGCTGCCCTAGGACGCCTCCCACCAGTCCTCCTAGCTCTTTTGGGTGCCATTGAATGGAAATCCTAGGGAAATGAGGAGAAAGAGGCTAGGGTTTGTGTTGGAGAAAAATGGAGGCTAGGGTTTTTGTTTTTGTCGGGGATGAAAGGGAAAGCTCGGGTCGGCTCGAGCTGTTTCGACCTATTTTAAAAACCTCGTTCGGTCCCCGAGACGTCTCCGCGACTAAGGCGAGACGTCTCGCCTGGGGGGACGTCTCTGCGATTTGCCAGAGACGTCTCCGGCACTGAAAAATTTCAGACTGAATTCTATCTTTTCCCAATTTTTTATTTAATCACCCTAATCAACATGATTTCTTTTGATAAACACAGAGTGAATTTGTTTGTGATCCTCCCCCTTAATAATACATCCTATAATAATTTGATAATGATTTTTGAATTATTAATATTGAAATGAGGAATGTTTGACCAAATTTCGAATACCTATGAAATAGGCTCTGAAAATATCTCCATGAAGAGTCCAAGGGAGGGTAACCATCCTCCGGAAAGTCAAACAGTTCGTCATTTAGCTTAGATGAATTCATGCTTTCACTTATGTTTACCTTGAGGTGGATTACTAGTTTGAGTAGCAAAGCAATGCAATACAAGTTCAATTTATTTGCTAGGATCATACAAGCTCAAAGCATTCCTTAAGAAGTTGAATCTATCTTTACAAAGGGGCTTTGTAAAGATATCGGCCAATTGATTTTCAGTACATACATATTCAATCATCACATCATTTTTCAGCACATGATCCCTAATAAAATGATGCCTAATCTCTATATGCTTTGACTTAGAGTGTTGGACAGGATTTTTTGTTAAATTAATTGCACTTGTATTATCACATTTAATTGGTATATTATCCATTTTGATACCGAAGTCTTCAAGTTGTTGCTTAATCCAAAGAACTTGGGCACAACAGCTTCCAGCTGCAATGTACTCAGCCTCAGCTGTGGACAAGGCAACTGAATTTTGTTTCTTGCTAAACCAGAAACCAAATTAGCACCTAAGAATTGACATGTGCCACTTGTGCTTTTTCTGTCGAGTTTGCACCCGGCAAAATCAGCATCGGAATAAGCAATTAAATTTATGTCAGATTGTTTAGAATACCATAAGCCTACATTAGATGTCCCTACAGATATCTAAAAATTCTTTTAACAGCTTGCAAGTGTGATTCCTTAGGACATGCTTGGTATCTAGCACACATACAAACACTGAATAATATATCTGGTCTACTAGCAGTAAGGTAAAGTAATGAGCCTATCATACCTCTGTACAATTTGCAGTCTATACTTTTACCTTTTTCATCTTTGTCAAGCTTGCAACTTGAGCCCATGGGTGTGCTGATTTCCTTTGCATCCTTCATCTTGAATTTTTCCAACATTTCCTTGATGTATTTGGACTGACTGATGAAGATGCCTTCCTCTGATTGTTTTATTTGTAGCCCAAGGAAGAAGTTGAGCTCACCCATCATGCTCATTTCAAATTCTCCCTGCATAAGCTTGGCAAACTCTTGACAAAGACTATCATTAGTAGCACCAAAAATTATATCATCCACATAAATTTGCACAAGCAATAAGTCATTTCCTTTTCTTTTAATGAAGAGGGTTTTGTCTACATTTCCTCTCTTAAATTTATTTTCAATTAGGAAATTACTTAATCTTTCATACCATGCCCTAGGAGCTTGCTTAAGTCCATACAATGCTTTATGCAATTTATAAATAATCTGGATGTAAGTGTTTTCAAACCTGGAGGTTGTCCTACATAAACTTCCTCCATTATATAACCATTTAAAAATGCACTTTTTACATCCATTTGATAGAGTTTAAAATCCATGAAGCATGCATATGCCAAAAGTAGTCTAATAGCTTCTAATCTAGCAACAGGAGCAAAAGTTTCATCAAAGTCTATTCCTTCCTCCTGATTATACCTTTGGCACTAGCCTAGCTTTGTTTCTTATACTATTCCATCTTCATCTAGTTTATTTCTATACACCCACTTGGTGCCTATAATTGAAACATTAGGGGGTCTTTTCATTAGAGTCCAAACTTCATTTCTTTCAAATTGGTTTAATTCCTCTTGCATAGCATTCATCCAATTATCATCTTTTTCAGCTTCTTCTAGTGATTTAGGCTCTATTTGTGAAACGAAAGCAAGATAATTACTAGTATTTCTTAGAGAGGATCTTGTCCTTACCCCTTGTGAAGGATCACCAAGGATTAGATCCTTGATGACCATGTGCATACCTCCATTCCTTAGGAAGATCTTGATTTCTTGATGGAGGTTGATCTTCTTCATCTTGCTGAATTGTATCTTCTTTGATCTCATCCTCATGTTGTTTGTCTTGTATGGAGAATTCCTTCATTCGGTCTTCAAGTATACCTGCATCACCATCTTCTTCTTTTCTAGAAGAATCTCCATTAGCTTCATCAAAAACAACATGAATGGATTCTTCAACAACAAGAGTTCTCTTGTTGAAGACCCTGTATGCTCTACTAGATGAGGAATAACCTAAGAAGATCCCCTCATCTGATTTAGCACTAAATTTGCTTAGATTGTCCTTTCCATTATTTAAAATAAAGCATCGACAACCGAAAACATGAAAATAGCTTATATTTGGTTTCTTACCTTTTATTAACTCATAAGGTGTTTTCTTCAAGATGGATCTAACTAATGCACGGTTTAAAATGTGACATGCAGTATTTATTGCTTCAGCCCAAAAATATTTTGGTAGATCCGATTCGCACAACATGGTACGAGCCATATCTGCTAGTGTGCGATTCTTCCTTTCTACCACCCCATTTTGTTGGGGTGTCCTAGGTGCCGAGAAATTGTGATTGATACCATTTTCGTCACAAAACTTTTCAAAGTGCTGATTTTCAAACTCGGTACCATGATCACTCCTAATTGCTTTTAGTTTAAGATTGAGTTCATTCGAAACTCTATTATGAAACTTGATAAAAGCGGGAAAGGACTCATCTTTATGTGCAAGAAATGAAACCCATGTAAAACGTGAAAAATCATCAACAATTACAAGACCAAATTTCTTACCCCCTAGACTAGCAGTTCTAGTGGGTCCAAACAAATCCATGTGATTAGTTCTAAGGGTTTTGTTGTTGAGACTATTTTTAGACTTGAAAGAGCTTCTCGTTTGTTTCCCTAATTGACATGCAGCACAAATTTTGTTCTTTTCAAAATCTATCTTTGGTAGTCCTTTGACTAGATCTTTTGTAATCAATTTAGAAATTAAATCCATGCTAGCATGTCCTAACCTACGATGCCATAACCAACTAGTCTCATTGACTTTGGGACTCATGGCTACAAGACATTGGCCATCCTTCATGGTGAGATCATCAAGATCAACCATGTAAACATTTCCATGCCTATGTCCTGTGAGTATGATCTCATTGTCAATTGGACTACTAATTATGCATAGTGATGATTCAAATGACACTTTAAATCCCTTGTCACAAAATTGACTTATACTTAATAGATTATGTTTTAGTCCATTAACTAACAATACATTGTCAATAAAAGAGGAGGGTGAAATGGAGATTTTACCAACACCAATGATTTGACCTTTAGCATTGTCTCCAAATGTGACTACTCCTCCTTCTTTTGATTTCAAAGTGACGAAGAGACTCTTGTCACCGGTCATATGCCTTGAGCAACCACTATCAAGATACCACATTCTCTTTTTTCCGGCTGCAAGGCATACCTGCAAAATGATCATGTGAAGCTCTTAGGTACCCAAGTTTTCTTGGGTCCTTCGTGGTTAGTGTAGTTGGTTCCCTTAGGCACCCATACTTTAGTTATGTTTTTAGCTTTACAAATGTACTCTTGTTAGTTTGGATCTTTCTTTGAATACAAGAGTAGGCTTTATGTCCATTCTTTCCACAATGAAAGCATGTAGGTTTTTCAGTTTTTACATCTTTTGCTTTTACAAAGAAATTCTTTAGATACTTTTGTTGTTTGTTAGTTTTATATCCTAATCCGGCTTTATTAAAAACAGCTCTTTGATTTGAAAGAATAAGATTTAATTTTTCAGAGCTTTGTGTGAATTTTTCAACAATTGGTTTGTACTTATGTACCTCATTCTTAAGATTCAAATTTTCTTTAACTAGTTCTTCCTTATCCTTTTTAAGGATTCAACATTTTGTGCAAGTGAGGTATTATTATCGAGTAGGATTTTACTTTTAGATTTAATTCCTTAATTAGTGTTTTTGCCTTTTATTTTCAATGCTAAGTTTTGAATTTTTGATTTCTAGGTCAATGGTGTTAATATTTTTAACGCTCTCCTTTTCAATAATAGGTTTTCAATATCTTCCTTTCAGTTTTTGATTGGAGGCTTTTTTCTTTATTCTTTGCTCCTAACATACTACAATCACCCATAAGTTCTTGAAAAGCTTCATAATTCTTCTAAAGTAAAATTTATAGTTGGTTTTGACATACCTCGTCGTCTTCGAACGCCATGAAGCACAAATTGGCGGTCTCTTCCTTCTCTTCCTCGGAGGATGATGTGTCACTATCATCCCATGTTGCCTTCAATGCCTTCTTCTTCTTCTTTCCAAAATACTTCTTT
This sequence comes from Phoenix dactylifera, assembly GCF_009389715.1. Lineage (NCBI taxonomy): Eukaryota > Viridiplantae > Streptophyta > Magnoliopsida > Arecales > Arecaceae > Phoenix > Phoenix dactylifera. The sequence continues at coordinate 34,071 of NW_024069458.1, forward strand.
TGTTGAGGGCATTCGGAACGAATGTGTCCCGGTCTCTTGCAATCATAGCATATGATTGGGTCTCTTTCTTTTTCTTTTTCTTTTTCCCAATCATTTCTCCCTCCAAACTTTTTCCTTGGAAGGGTTTCTTTTTCCTCATGAATTTTTTAAACTTCCTAACTATCAAACCCAAGTCCTCGTCCTCACTTTCTTCCTCACTCTCACTACTTTCTTCTTCACACACACTCGAAGTAGCCTTGAGTGCAATTGTCTTCTTCTTTGGCAAATCATCTTCATGTTGCTTCATCGTGAGCTCATGCGTCATCAATGAGCCCAAAAGTTGTTCTAGCCCCAAGGTGTTGAGGTCTTTGGCTTCTACGATCGCCGTGACCTTTGCTTCCCATGCTTTCGGCAAAGACCTGAGAATTTTACTTACAAGTTCCGGATTAGTATAAGATTTACCCAAACTCTTTAGACCATTAATTATATCGGTAAAGCGTGTAAACATGCATGTGATGGTTTCATTGGGTTCCATCTTAAACAACTCATATTTGTGAACTAGAATGTTCACTTTGGACTCTTTGACTTGATTTGTACCCTCGTGGGTAACTTCAAGCCTATCCCATATTTCTTAGCGGAACTACATGTGGAGACTCTATTAAACTCATTTACATCTAGAACAAAATAATGAGTTCATGGCTCTAGAATTGAGTTGAGCCATCCTATCATCATTCTCATCCCAATCCTCCTCAGGTTTGGGAACTTGAATGCCATTAACCATGTGTGATGGTTCTTGTGGTCCCTTGACTATAACCCTCCACAAGGCATAGTCTTGTGCTTGAATGAAGATTCTCATTCTAGTCTTCCAATAGGTATAATTTGTCCCATTGAAGAGTGGAGGTCTATTGGTTGCTTGCCCCTCAGCAGGAACATTGTTAAAGGGTGTTGCCATCTAGATCTTTGGCTAAGACGGTTAGGTCTTTCAAGAAATACACAGAGCACCGCTCTGATACCACTTGTTGCCCAGAGATGGTCACCCAAGAGGGGGGTGAATTGGGTGTTTTAAAACTTTTTCTAATTAAAAATAAAACACACAAATGTATGAACTAAAGTAAAGAAGAGGATGAGAAACAATCGCAAACACAAGGTTTTATAGTGGTTCGGAGCTTCCACTGCTCCTACATCCACTCCCCAAAGCACCTTTGGGAATTTCCACTATAATCCAAGATTACAGTCCGGTAGTTTTGCGAGTACTACCCAAGTAGTACGTAGGTTTTGCGAGTCACTACCCAACTCGTTGTTTTACCCGGGCTAACAACGAACCCTATAACCCCAATTTCACTTAGGCTTGGGACGCCTTTCCCTTGTTCCAAGTCCCTTGACTGGAACAAGCACCACAATGAAAGGTTTTACAAAGGATTGAAAAGCTCTAAATAAGCAAATATGATAATGATAAACAATAGAACCCGGAAGAATCCTTTTGCCGTTGGAAGCGTGGGAAATGATGATTCTTCCGATGTGGATCGCGTAGGCTTGAGTATGAGCTTTGAATCCCGAGCGGAAGAGAGTGGTTGAGCTTGAAATCACTTGGGAAGCTTGAAAGCACTTGATTTCTTCACCTGAATGCACTCACTCCCTTGAACTTCTCTCTCTTGCTTCTCTCTTAAATGATCTAGCTTTGGGTTGGTGAAGAGTTGTTGAGAAGCACTTAAGAGGTCCCTTTTATAGCCCAAAAAGCAAATATAGCCGTTAGAGATAAAGTAAAAGAGATTTGAAATTCAAACCAAACCTGCAAAAGTTGTCAGTCGCGTCCCAGGCGCTCCGGAGACGTCTCCGCTTCAACGCGAGACGTCTCGGCTGCATAAATTTACTTTTCACTTTGTTTGGGGTCGACTCGGCACTTTACGGGGACGACTCTGAAATTGTATCGTTTGAATCCTTGTTTTTCTGTTTTTCTGAGAGGGTCGTCTCTACTTTACGGGGACGTCTCGGCTTGTTTGCACTTTTTGCATGGGGACGACTCCGCTGTTATAACTCCAAAAAACATGTCTTCTGGAATTCTCTGAGAGAGTCGACTCCGCTCTTTCAGGGGACGTCTCCGCTGCCTTATCACCGAAAATGACATCCTCTGGAAAACCCTGAGAGAGCCGACTCCGCTACCTTGAGGACGACTCGGGAAGTCTGCTTTTTACTTGTGGGGACGACTCCGCGTACGGTGGGGACGTCTCGCGCATATCTCTTGAAAACTGCCTTTCTGCCGCCACTGAGAGAGTCAACTCTGCTACTGAGAGAGTCGACTCCGCTATCTCGGGGACGACTCGGCAGGTGCCGGGGACGTCTCCAGACGTGCCAGTTCTTCTTGTTTGTGCCAGAGACGTCTCTGAGACAACCCGGAGACGTCTCGGCTGTCCCTGAACTTTTTCTTTCATCTCAAAAATTCTTCAATAAGTCCTTAAAAAATCATGGGAACTTGCCTAGACATTTCTTAACAATATTCTTAATAAAATACATGAAATCCTCAATTAAATTGTTAAGATAAATGGAATTATACTCTAGTATTTTGTATTCATCAAAATCCATTAGGGGGTCAACACTGGATGATGATGTCTTGATCTGGACCATTAGATGGCACCTAGATCTGGACCATTGGCTTTGGTTCACTGCATTTGGGCCCTTGGATCATCAGGATTTAAGAGGAAGATGTGAGAAAGAAGTTGATACACCCTTCTCCTTAGCACCCCATCATGATGGGATGCATCTCTTGGCACATGCCTCATCATGATGAGGTGTGTGGATGGGATGCATCCCTTTATGATGCATCCCTCCAACTCTTATAAATAAGGAGGTGCCTTGGGGTTCTAAAGATCATCCAAGAAAAAGCCTTTCCTTCTCTCTCCCTTATCCCTTCTTTCTTACAAGTCTCTCTCTTTTGTCCTAACCCAAGACAAGGGGGTCTTCTTTAGGACAAAAAGGCTAGTGAATATTTTAGAGGTAGAAAGGTAGAAGAAAGTGAAGGAAAATCAGCCAATTAAATCCTTTGGAAGGATTGAACAATTAGAATCAAGTTTTGGTGGAGCTAGAGTCTTGAACCCATTCCTGTGTGGATCAACATCGGAGGGTGAACATTTGGGCACCTTAGGACATCTTCAGATATATTGGATATAGCGTGATAGGTATTCTTCTATACCAAGATTATATTTTCTACATTATTTGGTTATACTATTAAGGCGATCTTGGCTTATTAGGGTTTCATATAATGGGTTTTATAAGAAAATTTATAATCCCGTATCTTCCGCTGCGCCCTAGGGCACTGGGAAACCCTAACAGCCAATGCATCACGTGCAATCAGAGACGCTTATCAGAAGTGGCTCAACGATCGTACTACAGTGCGCTGCATCATAAGGGCCTCGATGAATGATGAGTTTAGTCGTAAATTCGAGGAAGCGCAGCCAGTGGAAATCCTTTAAATGTTAAAGGAGTCTTTCGGCACACCTGATGATGTTGAACGACATATGTTGCCCAAGGTGACAAGCCAAGAGGGGGGGGGTGAATTGGTTTCTTTTAATTTTAACTAACTTACTTAAGTTAAATGAATGATTAGTAAGCTAAAACAAATCACAATACAAACAACACAAAGTATAGTGGTTCGGTGCTCTCCTTAGCACCTACGTCCACTCCCCAAGCGACCCTTGGGAATTCACTATAATTCCGCGGATTACAGTTGGATTGTTTTCTGGGCTCACAATCCAAAAACCTTTACACTTTGGTTTTCCGGGTTCACCAAAAACCTATGTTGGTTTTACGGGCTCACCAACGAACCTTTGTTGGTTTTACGGGCTCACCAACGAACCTTTACAATTGGTTTTCCGGGTTCACCAATCAACCTATTCCGTTGGTTTTGCGGGCTAACCAACCAACCTTTACAAGTAGTTTAATAAACAAAGAGAGAAGATTTAAACTCCTAAATGAGCAAATGAAACAATATAAACTACAAAGAAGAGTTTAGAAAGTATTTATTGCTTGTAGTGACTTCTTTCTTCTTTGTCAAGGATGCTTCACTCTTCAAGGGAGGATGGAGCTCAAGATGACTCTTTGAATCTGCTCAACCCCTTTCTTTGATTCTTGAATGAAGCACTTGGATGAAGAAGATTAGGGCACTTTCTCTTTCTTGTGTACTCTTTGATATTCTTTGGAAAAAAGCTTCTCTATCTGATGAATAGTGCCCCTTTAAATAGCTTCCTACATCCATTGGACAAGCCCCAATGGTTAGAATTCAAAAACTAGCCGTTACTCACTTTTGGAAGGACAAAAAGTACATCTGCAGAACTAGCCGTTATGCTTCAGCCCGTGTTTGGGTCGGCTCAACCTGTCCTTGGGTCGACCCAACTTTCACTTGGGTCAACTCAAACATTCCTTGGGTCGACCCTCTCAGAAACACAGAAACTTTATAATTCAGCCTTCCTTCACTTGGGTCGACCCAACCTTTCTTTGGGTCGACTCAAGGTTCACTTGGGTCGACTCAACTTCTTCTTGGGTCGACCCTAACAGGGTTTCCAGAGAACCTTTTCTGTCTTCTTTTCTGTCTTGCCTTTGGGTCGACCCTCTCAGGGTTTGGGTCGACTCAAGCTTGGGTCGACTCAACTACTTCTTGGGTCGACCCTCTCAGTAAATCCAGAGAACCATTTTTCTGTCTTGTTTTGAGGATCTTGATCCTTGGGTCGACTCAAGCTTTCCTTGGGTCAACCCAACTCACTGTTCATCTTTGCCATTTTTGCAGAAGTGTGCCAAATATTTTCTTGATGTGCCGGGGTCGACCCAATCATCCTTTGGGTCGACTCAATCCACACTTTGCTGCATCTCAAGGTTAGATTCATTCAATGAACAATGAAATGTATCTATATCAATTAATACAAAATATACTAAGAGTAATAAACTTATAATTGAAGTATCGATTTAACTTATAACATACTCTAGATTATTGCTTGTTAATCATCAAAATAACACTATCATCCTCAATCTCCCCCTTTTTAATGATTACAAAATAAAGAGTATGAGCCTATTGATACTTATCTTAAATTCAGTTTTTGAAAGGGTTTGACTTGCTGAATTTCAGCTTTTCATATATAAGAGTGAAGTCTCCCCTATATCATTTAAATGTTGCCAATTTGACTTTTTGTGTTACTCCCCCTTTCATTTATAATTCATTAAAGATGAAACTCCAAAAATTTGAGATAAAACATGAGTTTCAGGTTATGTATCGAGGTGTGAAAGGTGCGTGCCAAATTCTGAATTTATGTGTGCCAAATTCTGAAATTTGATATAAATTGTTAAGTTGAACATTTTCATTGTTGCAAATTGCTCCCCCTTGGATGTATATGCTTTCCTATATGATTTTCAATTTGTTTTACAAATTATTTTACTTTCTTTCTTTACTTCTCCCTTATTACTCTTTCTTTACTTGTCCCCCTTTTTGTTACTCTATTTACTTTTATCTTTACTTCTCCCCTATTTACTCTTTGTTTACTTCTCCCCCTTTTTGTTATCATCAAATAGGTACATGGGAAAAGATGCAGTGAATAACAACCATTCAAACTTCATTGATCAAAATAGGAACATTTGAGTACATTCATGTCCAAAAAACAAAAGCAGATACAATGTTCCTTAATCAAGATTTAAAGATACATGATAAAAGCAAGATACATATGAGAACTAGATATCTAGCCTAGGCTCTAAACAGAAATACTAATATCAGCCTAGGTAGAATCTAATGGCTGGGATCTAGTCCTCATCCTCCTAGTGTGTATGTGGCGAGGGGAGGTCGAGTCTGGTGAGACTGTGTCTGGCGTAGAGCACGACGAGCTGGATGACTCTGTGCCGAAATCTCTGACTCAGCAGCTTGTGGCACAGATGGTCCATGGGTCTCTCTCTCTCTCCGGAGTGCTCCTATCTGCTGCCTCAGATCACTGATCTCAGCAGACATGATATCCAACCGGGCGTCCAATCGGCTCGTCAGCCCGTCAGTGATAGTCCTCGCCTGAGCTGACATGAGCTCAGTCATCCTGCTCCAGAACTCATCCGTATCTGTCGGAGGAACGGATGACGATGGTCCAGCCTCTGAGGGTGCAGTAGGATGATCCATATGCTCCTCATCCTCATCCTCTGGTGCATCTTCCTCTGGCGCCTCACCCTGAATGCCTGCTCCAGTGTGAATCCACTGCCGTTCACTTTCTCATATCCCATGCGTATAAGTGTCCGTGCAGTGTATGTATCAGTATGATGCAGACTCTTGGATGCCTCCTCCTCGAGAGGTAAACCGTGCTGACGGAAAATCAAGGTGAGTTCATACCATAAGGTAGTGATACCCTAGAGTTGCAGATCACTTTCCTCATCTGTCTCAGTATCATGGCCGGAAGATTTAGGGGTATCCTGGTGGTCTGTGTAGTGATGGATGACTTCCTAACCCAAATCCCCTCTCTCTTCCGAAATCCCATCCTGTGTAGGGTCCCTGCACGCATGCGATCAGTCCATCGCAATGCGCGAAAGGGTTCCCCCTCAGGGATAGGAATCTCGTACTTCCCTAAATAATAATGTGAAGACCATGCCGTAGGGTAGGGTGAGCCTAGGTCTGTCTAGTGGCTCACACATGTATCGATATATGAGTTTGGGGAAGTTGATTGGGGTGTCATGAAGCATATAGAATATGAGAGCTAGGTCTCTCTCAGATACAAAGTCAAATCTCCCGGTCTTAGGGAAGATGGACCTAGACAATATACTCAAGAGGATCCGCATCTCAATCGGTAGTGAGCTAGCGGATACCTCGTCTATGGGTGACTGGGGTGGATGCCTAGAACGGCCGTAAGGGCCTCAACCCTGTCCTCAGGGTGTGTGGGAGCCACCCCTACTAGTGGAAGGTGGAGGATGTGGCAATAAGATCCTCCGTAACGAACAGAGGGACACCGGCTACTGTGCCCTCGATACCCCATCTCCCCGATGGACGGTACCGTAGAACTCTCTAATGAGCCCTGGATATGTGGGGAGATCTAAGGTGAGGAAGTACTCTAATCCCTGGGCCCTGAGTCTATCACCTATAGTGAACCCTTCCCGGGAGAGATAGTTCGAAGTCGACATATCTCCGGTGGTGACGGCCTTCCCGGCTAATGGCCTCGCGGGAACCGCCCTAGGCGGGGAACGAGCCGGAGGTGTGGCCTCGCGGGATTGTGCCGAGCCTTGGAGTGCCGCTCGGGACCGGCCTCGGGTCGGGACCTCTTCCGGACTACGGTCTTACGCGGCATAATGGACCTAAAATGGGAGGAAAACCTAATGAACGGTGAAGAACCGACGGGAAAGTCTTGGGGACGACCGGGACGACCTAGAAAGGGGGAAAACCCTAGGGGACGGTGAAGGGTCGACGGAAAAAGCCTTGTGGACGACCTAGGAGTCGGCTCTAGGGCTTGTGAACAGTGGCGGCTTGAGAAAGAAGTGTTTTCGAAACGACAAAGTTAGGGTTAAAAAGTCGGATCCCGACTGCGAGTCGACTCCACTGAGTCGCGAGTCGACTCGACCTCGAGTCGACTCCAGAATATGCGCGAGTCGACTCTCCTTATGCGCCTGTAGACCTCGAGTCGACTCCCGACTATATGTGAGTCGACTCCCCCTCAGCTGCCATCTCTGCGAGTCGACTCCCGCAAATGCCGCGAGTCGACTCTCCCTCAGGAGCCGACTCTGAAACTTACTCGAGTCGTCTCTAACTTTGGCACGCACCTAAAAATCATGCTACATTCGTGCCAAATGAGGGAAAAACACTAAAGTATGATCTGATTTGATGATCAGTGAAAAGAAACTCTATTTTAACCACAATCTAATCATCAAATCAATGAATCTAGTGGAAACTACCACTAGGATGGATCATCACTCCTAATCCCCTCCTAAGCACACTAAACCTCTCTTCACTTAGGGGTTTTGTAAAAATATCTGCTAATTGGATCATCAGTACAAACAAATTGGAGTGTCACATCACCATTCAATACATGATCTCTTATGAAATGATGTCTTATCTCAATGTGTTTAGTTCTTGAATGCTGAATTGGATTTTTAGTTAGATTAATGGCATTGTATTATCACAATAATGGAAATTTTAATCTTGTTTAATGCCATAATCTTCTAGTTGTTGTTTAATCCACAAGTTTGAGCACAACAACTCCCGGCTGCAACATATTCAGCTTCAGCAGTAGGGACAATGCAACCGAGTTTTGTTTCTTGCTAAACCATGAGTAAGGTTTTCTCCTAGAAACTGACAAGACCGCTGGTACTTTTTCTATCAAGCTTACATCCAGCGATAGTCTGAATCTGTGTATCCTATTAAGTTTAGGCTAAATTCTTTAGAGTACCTAATCTTATATTCATAGTTCCTTATTAAGTATTTAAAATTCTCTTAACTGCAACTGATGTGATTCTTTGGATTAGCCTGATATCTAGCACACATGCAAACGCTAAACATAATTCAGGTCTACTTGCAGTAAGATACAATAAGGATCCTATCATACCTCTATACAGTTTCTGATCTACAGATTTACCTGATTCATCTTGGTCTAATTGCATGATGAGCTCATGGGGGTGCTGATTGACTTGTTTCCCTCCATATCAAACTTCTTGAGCATCTCCTTGATATTTGGCTTGATTGATGAAGATGCCTCCTTCAGACTGTTTGATTGAAAGCCCGAGGAAGTAGTTCAGCTCCTTCCATCATGCTCATCTCAAATTCACTCTGCATTAAATCAGCAAATTCTTCGCAGAGGCGATGTTAGTAGCACCGAAAATGATATCACTCAACATAAATCTGTACTAATAACATATCTTTGTTTTTGCTTTTTCAGAAACAGTGTTGTATCTACATTTTCCCTAGAGAATTTATGTTCTAATAGGAATTTGCTAAGCCTCTCATTACCATTGCTCTAGGTGCTTGTTTTAAACCATAAAGTGCTTTGTTCAGTTTATATAATGATTAGGGTATTGATGATTTTCAAAACCAGGAGGTTGTTCTACATATACCTCCTCATTAATATACCCATTTAAAAATGCACTTTTTACATCCATTTGAAATAGTTTGAAGTCCTTAGAGCATGCATACGCTAATATAAATCTAATGGCCTCAAGTCTAGCTACTGGAGCAAAGGTTTCATCAAAATCTATACCTTCTTCTTGATTATAACCCTTTGCTACTAGTCTAGCCTTATTCCTTATAATAATTCCATTTTCATTCAAATTTAATTTTATATAAATCCATTTAGTACCTATAATTGGATATTCAGAAGGTCTCTCTACTAGAATTCCATACCTTATTTCTAGTAAATTGGTTAATTCTTTCTGCATTGCATTTATCCAATTACATCATATTTCGGCTTCTTCTTTGTTTGGGCTCAAAGTGTGAGACAAAAGCTAGATGGTTATTTAGATTTCTAAGGATGCTCTAGTCCTAACCGGTTAGAGATGGATCATCTAGAATTAGTTCCTAGGATGCTCGTGAGCATACCTCCAAGCTTTAGTTAGCCCATGATCCGGGGGGGGAGCGAAGGAAGGGGAGGAGGGAAAAGGGAAGAAGAGTCTCCTGCATTCTCCATTTCTTTTTTTATATATAAAGTCTATTTTGTTTTTTTCATTTTTTTTTTTATATTT
>NW_024069459.1:0-43467 GCF_009389715.1 Phoenix dactylifera
TGGTCCATCAGCTGAGCGGTAGATCTGGTCCAACTAAAAATTATACCTAATATTGTTAAACAAGTAGGCATCTGTCCTTGTTTGCAACGGCTAATAGGTGCTTAATTTGGCATTGAATGTCCTTCGTGATGTGAGGTATTTCTCTCCATTGAATCCTCCTCTTATAGATAACAAGATATTGTATCAGCCTGAAAGGGAATTTATTTTCTCTTCAATCTGAAAGGGAGTGGGAAATCTGTATCTCTGATGCCGGCTTTTCCATTTCTGAAAGTCTATAGCCCTATTTTTTGACTATCACTGCTTGAAATATTTATTAGGGCAGAGCCATACTTCCTAAACAGCAGCCACTTGCCATCGTCCACCATTTAAAGCACCCGTTTCTGAAAACAGAGTGCTGATGCAAGGCATGGTTTTTTCAAGACAGTGACTGAAAATGCACAACTAAAATCTCTATTCATGTTGAAATGATATATCCGTTAGCCTTCAAATTAGCCAGGAACCAATACATCACCAAGCCAAAAATAATACTAGTAGAAACAGCTAATTTGTAAAATTCCAAGGCATTTCTTGGAGAGATTACACAAAATGCATGATATCAATCGGTCCACAAAAAATTTCCGAGTATACAACAAGGTTGCATCCATCTATGCTGAGATGCTGCCTTTATGTCAGCTAGGTGCTCCATATATCTATTTGCTTAATAAAAAACACATCAGCATATGATATTTGTTAAAAAAATATAAATTTTTGATTAGTTTAGCTCTTGCATCTCGGAGCGAAACTAGAGCTGAGTAGGATTTTATTCACCAAATGCGTGATCGTATTCATTAATACTTCTTCTCATGAGATCACAGACATTGAAGCATCCCTCAGTTGCATAGCATAGGTCTAGCTTAACATGGATTCAGAGCATTTTAATGCACGTTAATATGGTGTGTTTTTGAGGTACTAGGATCAATTTTTAAAAACCCTAAGCTATCAGATTGAGTTTGCTACATCAAAGTGCATGTTTCCACTGCTTGATGGATGTTGGCCAAATCACTAGAGCTTTGAGATGCATGCAAGTCCTTTAATGTAGCTAACACATATCCTCAAGGCTTCAGATTGAGATGGTTTTAGTTGCATATGTTTAGTGGAGAATTAGAGACCGCGTAACTTTTGAGTTTTAAAGTGAGTTTAGAAGTACCTGAAAATTACATGCAAGATGAAAACTTCTGATAATGAATCATTAATAGGGATTAATGATCTTGGTCTGATAACACATTGTTCCGATTCGATTTTGGGCCATTTCTACTGAAACAATCTAGAATATCCTTGACATAGGTCCAGCCAATGTGCATCCTTGCTCATTAGTAAAACTTTTTTCCCTTTTCTATTTGCAAGAAAATTGTTAATAGCATTATTCATGATGTGTTGCTTTAAAATTCAAGTAGTAAAATTTATTGAGTAATATAACAAGGAGTGCTGACAGTATATATTTTTAGAGGGTGATAACATGATCAATGATGCACACACATATTTTCACTTATGCACAATTAGATATTTGATGAATTCTAAATTAAATTAGGTATGGATGTAAGCTAAGATTTGTTAATTTTTTTATATCCATCTATTTTCCTTGCATATTGGAAATGCTTACAAGATTAACTTAGAGTTCCTTGGAGATATGAACATCCACTTCTGGACGACATACGGTGGCTGGTGAGAGAGTGTGATACCTTCCAAAAATAGGCTGTTGACTGAGTCGCCTCCTATGCTACTCATCACTCCGGCGAGTTTCTTTGGACTCAAAGTTCTATTATCTCTCCTCCTCTAAGTTATCTTCTTTCTTTTGATACAGCTTGATGTACTCATGCGCGTTTAGTATGAGCAGCCGATGTACTAAAAAAATAAAATAAATTTAGATGATGCTTCAAAAACACTATAAGGATATCAACTTCCTTTCATGGTTGGTGCTCGAGACCAACCAAACCTTAAAATGCTGATGGTTGAAAGAACTTCGAGTTCAACGGAATGTATTTATTTAAATCCTAGAATTATATAATAACTGAAAACTGATCACGATAGACCCCTTTTTTGTATATTTTAAAACAAAAACTTAAGGAAAAGATAGATAAAACTCACATGTTACTTATGGGAAAGCGAAGCAGAGAGAATCTCTCCCATTGAATGCTGTGCTCTCCTGTCCTCACAAATGAACCGTGAACCTATACAGCGGATTCTAGCTTAAAAGCAAATCGGCAGAAGTAAATATTTTCCATAACAATATTTTTTTTTTCCTGTTCCGAGATAAAATTTTTAAAAAATAAGAAATAATCGGACTACATTTTCGGCTGTGGACCCCACATTTGAACGGATACGGGATGCGGTGGATGCTCAAAAACTGTTGCACTTGCACCAAAGTGAATCTCTCCAGATTCCAAGCCCAGCCGGTCACCGTTCCGGTGTCTCGCAGAATATCCACATAAATTTCTCCGAAGTCCAAAAACAAGTCATTCGTGACCAGCTAGTGGTGGATTTTCAAACACAAGGCCAATCAAGAAACGGAGGTAAGTTAGTTAAGCACGCAAACGCGGGGAATTATATCGTTCCCCCATTAGAGTCAGAGAAGGTTCTCCGCCCCCATGGGCTATAAATCCGACCCCTATCCTTTCCGTCTCCCTCCATTTTCTCTCCTCCCGCTTCCGATCCTTCCGACTCGTTCCGATTCCAGCGAGATGTCGGCTCCGTCGTGCTCGGCGTCGGACCTGGCCCCGCTTCTCGCCGGCGCCGGCAACTCATCCGCCGCGGCGGCGCAGTACATCTGCTCCCAGTTCGATACGGTGGCTCTCCAGTTCACCGATGCCACCTCCGCCATCGATACCACCTACCTCCTCTTCTCCGCCTACCTCGTCTTCGCCATGCAGCTCGGCTTTCGCCATGCTCTGCGCCGGATCTGTCCGGGCCAAGAACACCATGAACATCCATGCTCACCAACGTCCTCGACGCTGCCGCCGGCGCCCTCTTCTACTACCTCTTCGGCTTCGCCTTCGCCTTCGGGACCCCCTCCAATGGCTTCATTGGCCGCCACTTCTTCGGCCTCAAGCCGCGTTTCCCGAGCCAGGCTTCGACTACTCCTACTTCCTCTACCAGTGGGCCTTCGCCATCGCCGCCGCCGGCATCACGTCCGGCTCCATCGCCGAGCCACCCAGTTCGTCGCCTACCTCGTCTACTCATCCTTCCTCACCGGTTTCGTCTACCCCATCGTCTCCCACTGGTTCTGGTCCGCCGACGGCTGGGCCTCCCCCTCCCGCCCCGTTGGCGAGTCCCTCCTCTTCCGCTCCGGCGTCATCGACTTCGCCGGATCCGGCGTCGTCCACCTCGTCGGCGGCATCGCCGGCCTCTGGGGCGCCGTGATCGAGGGCCCCCGCATCGGGCGCTTCGACCACGCCGGCGGGTCCATTGCCCTCCGCGGCCACTCTGCCTCCCTCGTCGTCCTCGGCACTTTCATCCTTTGGTTCGGCTGGTACGGCTTCAACCCAGGGTCCTTCATCAGCATCTACAAATCCTACGGCCCGATCGGCTCCATCCACGGTCAGTGGTCCGCCGTCGGCCGCACCGCCGTCACCACCACCCTCGCGGGCTGCACGGCGGCGCTCACCACCCTCTTCGGGAAGCGCCTCCAGACGGGGCACTGGAACGTGATCGACGTCTGCAACGGCCTCCTCGGCGGCTTCGCGGCGATCACCGCCGGGTGCTCAGTGGTGGACCCCTGGGCGGCGGTGATCTGCGGCTTCGTGGCCGCCTGGCTGCTGATCGGCCTGAACAAGCTCGCGGCGAAGGTGAAGTTCGACGACCCCCTGGAGGCGGCGCAAGCTCCACGGCGGGTGCGGGGCGTGGGGGATCATCTTCACCGCCCTGTTCGCACGTGAGAAGTACGTGAACGAGGTGTACCCGGGGCGCCCGGGGCGGCCGTACGGGCTCTTCATGGGGGGCGGGGGGAGGCTCCTAGGGGCGCACATAGTCCAGATCCTGGTGATCGCGGGGTGGGTGAGCTGCACGATGGGCCCGCTCTTCTACGCGCTTCACCGGATAGGGCTGCTCAGGATCTCGCCCGAGGACGAGATGGCCGGGATGGATCTCACCCGCCACGGGGGCTTCGCGTACGTCTACGACGCCGAGGACTCCGGCAGCGGAAAGGACGGCGCCACCGCCGCCGGCGGGTTCATGCTCAAGTCCTCGAATGTTAGGGTCGAGCCCAACGCGCGCGCCGCCACCAATCAGGTTTAGCGACGTCGTCATCAATCTCCAATTTCTTTCTCTCATTTTCTTTTTCTTTTGTATTTTTTCCCCTGCTTGATATATTAGATTAGAGTAGAGCCTCACTTTTTTTCACGAGCCCAGAAAATATAAATATATTGGGTCATATCGACGTTACGACGCTTCTCATTTTTATTTTCATTTTTTCTGTTTCTGGAGGACCGAGAAGTGTACGGTGTCTTCATATCGAGGAGGAAGGTATGTGGGAGTCTGACAAGTGGATGGCTGTGATCATCTGGGGAATTTTCTCATGTGGTGATAAATGATGGATGTTCTCTTCTTGTTTTACCCTTGCAGTTGGTTTGACGTGGTTTTGGACTCCCCGCTCCTGTTGAACTTTTCTCTTTTAAAATTTGATTATTAGAATCGAAGCGCAGCCACTAGTTCAGTGTTTCCGAGCAAAATAAAAGTTCTGGATAAGCGAAGGATTCAGAAAATGCCATAGGAGGAGAAATTTTCAACCACAAAAAAGAAATAAGGAGAGAAATCATAAGATGAGAGCGTGACGGAGCAGGCATGGTTGTGCGTCCAAAAAAAGAGGAGTGATTCTGGTCGTTCTTTGCTTTTAAAAGGAATGGTTCAGATTCTGGATGTGGTTGGAGAAGGTGACAAAAAAAAAAAAAGGGAAAACGGAAGCCTCGAAGAATTTTGAATAGTCAGATATCACAGAAATGCAGAAATATTGATATATTCTTAAATTTCTCGTACAGTAAATGCCATTGGAGGAGAAATTTTCAACCACAAAAAAGAAATAAGGAGAGATCATAAGATGAGAGCTTGACGGAGCAGGCATGGTTGTGCGTCCAAAAAATGAGTGATTCTGGTCGTTCTTTGCTTTTAAGAGGAATGGTTAGATTCTGGATGGGAAAGGAGAAGGTGACAAGAGTTGGATTCTTCGAACAGTGTGGTCGCCATTTCTCACGCAAGGCTTGCGTCCATGGAACCTCGAGGATGGATACATCAGGGGGGCTCCACCTTTATGTTAAAACATTGCACAACCGGCCCTGGGCCACAGGCTGTAGGACAACCACCAACGGTACCCAACTAGTGGTCTGCCATAAAAATGATATTCCTTATTTCTAATTCCAAAAATTATATTCTTACTCCGTATTCGAAAGAGATTGGTGTTGCCACTACATTCCAAATTGAGGTCAAAGTCTTACTCGGCTTGCTCTAAGGTCGTTGAGAACCGACCTTAATGGTCAGGTTGGATAAGACCGAGGAGAAGAAGAACCGGTCACCTTCAAAGCCAACTTGCAAGAAGTTCACTTATTAAAAAGTTTTCGGTGGAAGACACTCCGATACCTAAGTCAGAATAATAGAGAAACAGTGTGGAAGAAAGAAAAAAAATGTAGAGAGGGATCTCCAAGTAAGTTCTCCTAGGATCTTCAGGCCATTCCTTTATATAGGGCAGTATACTGATCTATTACATGATTTGATGCCACGTGCTTTAATTACAAGATAATGGTTGGCTGCATATTAACAACGTGGAAACCGTCCGACGTAAATAGTACACGACGGTAATTGCGCCGATCATGCATTGACTGCAATATTACTGTAGCTGTTGATCTTTATTAACACAAGCAAAGTGGCACCTTGGCTTTCATTGAAATTGTTCACATCGGTTAATACCGAAATCAAGGAGGTTGGTCTAATACGAGGTCAAGATATCCAATATTTCTTCCATCACTTGCCCTCCATTCTTCTTGAGCTTGACAATCTCACCTCCAAGTGAGGCTGAGCCTGAAGCCCGCTCTAGCCCAGAATATGAAGAGTCGGTCCTCACCGAAGAAGAGATGAACTTCCTCCAAGCTCAACACTTCGTCCCTCTTGAGTTTACTTTTGAGCTTGTCGGTCCCGAAGACCGGTGACGAATCCTCCTCCATCTCGGCTCGGCCTGTATGAGGAAAGTCTCAGGGCTGAGATTATACTACCTCTTTACCCTTTCATCATTCAATTGATGAGGGTTTACAACCTCATCCCAACCTAGCTGGTTCCGAACTCTCGGTGGGCCATTATAGGTTTTCTCTTCTTTTGTTTTCTTTATAATATCCGAGCCCCAGTTTCTCTTTTCTCGGAATGCTTTACTCTAAAGAGTCATCCCCGGAAAAGCAATAGGTGGTACTTCTCTCCTCAAAAAAGCAGCTAGTTAATTCGAGGCACTCTCACTTCCATTCATGGATGAAAAGGAAAATTCTTTTTTTGTCTCCTCTTAACAGCCATGGCAATTTGAAACCCTGTGGAAAACACCTCGAAAATCTCTAAACCTGCCCCCAAGGTTGTCTGGTGATGATCAAAAATCCTTGGACAATCTTCTTAAATCCAAGATTCCCCCCTTACAAGAATTGTTGTCCAAGAAAATACTGATTAACGCTAATCTAAGCCCAACCGATCCTCACGATAATTTTTTTCAAAATTTTTATCTTTTCTCCTCATCATTATGTTCTTATCTAACCTTATCTTCAATCTCGCAGTTGTTGCAGCTATAAAGACCGATTTGGTGTTGATCTGAAAGGTCATGCGCAAGAGAGCAAATGCGGCATCTGGGGTTGAAACCCCTCAGAGGAAGAAGAAATCGAAAGGAGAATCCACCTCGGCTCCTACTGAAACAAAAATTGAGGCCTCTGTTCCTAAGTTCTCTGCTCTCGAGGTGCCGGCAGCTCAGACAAAAGGTGTGGAACTCAACCCTAAGGTAAAGTTTTTGTTACTCATTAGGCTGGCACCTCCGAAGGGGGTCGTTCTCGCCCAGCTGTCTACTGCTGCTACCATTTCTTCTTGTCCATCATCATCCAAGGCTAATACCTTAGCACGGACTGGTCCGAACTAGTCAGCTCCAGCTGAAGATAACCCTTCAGCTCCAACTCCTGCACCAGATTTCTCGACTCGCTCTTTCAGGGTTTACATTCCGAGGTGGTCTGTTAATGACTCTGATTCAAGCTTGACAACCCCCCCCCCCCCCCCCCCCGGGTGGCCAAGGATGTGGTACGAGCTATACAGCTGCACGCCTACAAGAACTTTATGTGCTCCTTCCGCATCAATAACCTGATAAACGGAGCTTCGACTTGATTATTCGGGAAAGCTTCCGTTTTGTAAATTTTCACCACGTCTTTTATTTCGGTTACTGACTATTCTTCTTTTCAACACGCCCATGAGATCAACTATATGCACAAGGCAATTGTATCGCTTAGGCGGCATGCTTCAGATTTTGAGATGAATGGAAAGTCGCCGAGGTTGAAGAAAAATCAAGAGCCGATCTCGAGCAAGTGGAGGAGCGAACTTGACTAGCTGAAGAGAGAGTAAGGAAGGCCGAGGACAATGTCGAGTCGGCAGAAGCTCAAGCCTCGGTCGTATGGACTCGTGCGATGATTTCAGATGATCATCTTTCCAAGGCTAGGGAGGCCTTTTTAGCATCTAAGGAAAAAGTAGCAGAGTTGTCTGCAAATATTGCTCAAGCCGAGCAGGAGGTATGTATGTATGTATGTCTACAAGTTCTACCATTCTACCCAAATTACTTTAAATAAATCACAAAACTTATCAAACAAGACTTGACGATTTTTGAATTTGCAAATTATCATTAAACTATCCAATACAATTAATGCTCTAGGATGATATGTCGCATTTGTTTGCTATACATGCCAAAATGCTATTGTTACGTAATATTGGGCATTTTCTAGCCCTCCTGCATACGTTGCCAATTTTATACCCGTTTTAATATTGAAACACACTTCATGAGATTGTGGGATGGAGTTGATGGAGAGGTCCTTGGATGTGCAATCCACAAAATCCATAAGAGATGCCAAGCAACTCAGGAAGACTTCACAAAGAACTACGACAATCGGCATGGTAGCTATTATTTGATATATATAGAAAATACTGTTGCTTGTAACTTTAAAGAAATGATTCATAGGGTCAAAGGTTTACAACTTACGAGCATGTAGAGACTGAGCTGCAGACCATAGGTGAAATTAGGGCATGATCCAAGCTCGGAGGCCCTGATTTGCAACGGACTTCTGAAGCTAATTAGTTAGTCCTACTGGATATTTTGTATGTTTTCCAGAAAAAGAATTAGAGGAATTAACTTTACTAAAAAATAGATATAATATTTAGACCACCACAAGGAAGCTCAAAAGAAAGTGATCAACAAACGTTGCAGTAAATGAGTGTTTTATGTTGCATAATTGCTTTTTGTTGCGATGGGGACTCAGCAATCATTAATTCCTGAACAACTACGGACACCTAATATGTCAAGTAATGGCAGAGGCACTACATAGAATGGACCGAGAAACAAAAACGGGTCGCAAATTTGAGATAGCAACCTCATCAAAGCAAAACAATTAAAACACAGCCTAGATGGCACTTGAAAAATAGGTGACAATGCACTGTTGAACTTAATCCTGAGCATTTACACAGACTATTACCCCAAATATAAACTTAACAAAGTTCTCAGTATAATCTTCACTCACAGTTCAGATGATCAGGAATATTAAATTCCACATGAGAAATTTCTGGTTACTCAACAATTTAAAAAGATGAGTATATCTGATCTCAGAAAAAAATATACAGGAGAGATGCTTATCCTTGCCACATAAGACCCTAATTAATGTATCAGTATATTGCAGATAATTTTGTAACCGAGAAGAGAGTTAAAATAGAACCGGACCCAAGAGATGTTTGAAGATCATAAAACTATACCGGTGGTAAGCTACTCCATGTGGCTTCGAAGTCATAGAGCAGCGTGACAGGATCGAGTTCCGGTTGCCCTGGTTCTTTTGCACTCTCTGCTACCATCTCCTCCTCTAAAAAGGCTAAAATGCTACCCAACCGAGAGTCTCCTAAACCCTGATTGCACCCAGAAACCAGTGAGTCAGATGGCTGTACATCTTTTAGCTGGGAATCTACTCCCTGAGCATTTTCCGGAATACTTTGAGCTGCTGGGTTCTCCCATCCGCAGTCAAAGCCTAATGAATTCAGGTTGGTCACTTCTGGTGCGGAATGACCACAGATATCCACATCCTGACTTACATTTGTCTCAGAAACAAATTGACTGAAGGGCTGGGGTTGTGAAGAAACCATAAGTGGCTGTTGCACATCTGGGGTGGCCTCTCTGCTGTTACTGTCAAAGACTCCTAGTTCAGATGCCACGCTAGCAAGCATATCCTGCCAACTTTTCGTGTCATCATTTACTAGAGTCATGGTCGGGCACGGGGAACTCTGTGATCTTACTGGCACACATTGAGATTTCTGCGGTGCAGTTTTGTACATCTGATTCACGCTATCATCCACTGATGTTACTGGTGGGCACTGAGATATCTGAGAAGTTACTGGTGCAGAATGGGAGCTCTGTGGCAGTGTCCCTGGTGGGCGTTGAGACCTGTGTGATGTCACTGGAGGGCACTGAGTTCTCCTCGAAGTGACCGGTGTGAAATGATATCCCTGTAGCACATTTCTCTGCAACTGATTATTATTCAAAGCACTGCATGGTAGTCGGTTCTCATTCAAGCTCATAGGACCAGATCGAGCTGTCCCAACCCTTTTAAATCTTGTCTGGGAATACACTGCCTGAGCGGTCAAAGCACCAGCAACACGATTCTGTCTTTGTATGCATTGTGTTCTGGGATTTAATGGGTGGGATTTAGATGCATGATGACCAGGCCTCTGACCAAGATAAGAGAGAGGTGCTGAATTCTGGTGGTGTATTCGGTTAGCTGGATCTGGAGTGGCACATCTAGTGGCTGAGCAAGGCCGGAGGGGATTTGATCTGGATAACGGAATGGATAGCGAAGATGTGTTGGAACGACATGGTGGTACTGAGTTTTGAAAGGATGGCAACATGGAAAGTGTTGTATCAAGAAGCTTCTGTGGCTCAAAAGTTGTGCTCTTTTGTTTGAAGGACTGCCGCAGTGCTTTCCACCTTCCATCTTTATCCGTAGAATGACAATGATCAGTGCTTGCAATACCATTGCCCCAATAGATACATGGGGCAGGAGAATCACAGACATAACAGTGGCACTGCATTTACTGAGTCATAATCAATTGATTGGACAGATAGAAAACAAGTACCGACCAGTTACATGAACAATACCCAAGGAAAAGCCATGATTTTTCAAGTCTCTGGAAAATCAATGGAAAAGCCAAAAATTTTCAAGGAAAAGAATATAAAGTGTATAAATAGCAACATAACACTTACCAATTTGCAATGCTTTTCATGTCGTGTGGTGCTAAAAGGGAAGTTAGCACATAGATGCCGTGGATGAGGGAAATCCCTGCAAGCCAACTGCAAAAGGATGACAAAATTTGTTCACAAGTTATACCCAGATGCTTGCCAACAAATCATAATTGCTTCTACATTTAAGAATCATTATCTGAAGGTGTATCTATTGTTTTATATGGTCATCATCAATAAATATTCAAAAACATACAATGAGGGGAAAACAAACTGCAGCAATCTGTTCTACAAATGCAAAGAACAGATCCAAGCTTGAGCTTTCGAACAATCATCATGATTGAGCATCAAGGAACATAATTCAAGTACAAAGTCAGTCACATATTTATGAGCACCTGGACAGGATAAGCATCGATTATGTGGAAATTATGTTATCAAGATAAAATTCTTATATACTGACAAATGATTCTCATAATAAAAGAGCATACAACCAAAAAAAAACTGATGCAGGATCAATGAAGCAACCATGTTGGATCAGCCGATTTTGGGGTGGGCTATAATTTGGTCATGAAGTCAAAATCTAGTATCAATTATGTTATTAATAGCTCGTTTTGTTATGCTTTAGTTATGTGTTATTAATATCGATATGTCTCTTGCTATTTTTATGCTTATCAATTACGGTTCATACATGCTGCCTTTCAGAGTTTGTAAAAGTATTTATTTATTTGTCCTTTAGGTAGTTGTAAGCATTAATGAGTGGGATTGTCGGGTCATCTTGTATCTATATGAATTGATATGCAGCAGGGAAAGAAATATAGTGAAGAATTTGGAATGAAATTTGTGTTAAAATTTCTTTAAATTCAGTGGTGGATTCTACTTGTTCTCTCTCTTTTCCTATTTGCTGCTTCTTTATCTCCTTCGATTTTAGGTATCAATTGGCATCAGAGTATTAGTTCAATCTCTTAATCTACTTAAAATCATGGTCCACAACAATGACGAGCGAGACGAACTCCTTTCAGACCATGAAGAGTTACCACATTAAGATGAAGAACACTTGGCTAGAATAGAACGAAGGATAGATGAAGGTCACAAAGAAGTAACCAATCAATTCAAAGAAGTAGCCAATTAGTTCAAAGAACAAGAAAAAGGGTTTGAGCAACTTCAACCTATGCTTGCTCAACTGATGAGAACTATAACTTATTCAAATGAAAGGCCATCATCCACTGAAGTTATTCCTCCATCACAGTATCAAGATCAAACTCAAGGGCGGGGCACCAGTTAAAGCCAAAGTTAGGAATTCACCTCAAAAGCCTCCTAATGTGGTGATATCTCATACTCCTAATTCTCCTTCATGACTCTTGCATGCCATCCTCCAACTCTTGACCACACAATTGCAAGATCTAAGTATGCAATGAATTCATCAATCATAATGGTGAATCATGCGGAGACATTCAAGTCTAAGAAAAGATATCTAAGATTGGTCGTGAGGATTTATGCTTTGATCCCTTAAAGGTTTTAATCGAAAAGGGATAGTTATATTCAATAAGTGGTCTTACTTTCTCCTTACCTCACTTATTCAAAGATTATGAAGATCCCTACTTGCGAGTAGTATATACAGGCTCATCATTTGTGATTACTGCACCCTTGTTTGATTCAACCAAAATCTTATGGAAGAAAATATTGCAAGAATTTATTGAAATAATATTAAAAACTACATCAATCGTGGCGAAAGATGTTCAATGCAAGGTGTAAGAAGGAAAGACTAAGTGCAGCAGAGCAAAAGACATTTATAGTGGTCCTGATCATAGGCCAAGCTTGGGCACAAAAAATGTCAAATTTTACATAGGCCCGGCCCAAAGCTCAATTAAAAATTAATAGAGTTTAGGCCCGAGGCCCGGCCTATAATCAGCTCTAATTTATAGGCCTACACAATCAAATTCTTAACAAAGCTTTCAACTCATGGATAAGTTCCATACAATGGAAGCCTCTAGTGCAGAAGCAATGGAGCAACAATGTTAGATCAGCCCATTTTGGTTCAGACCACTTTGGAGTAGCCTATAATTCAATCATTATCAAAATCTAGTATTATTTATGCTACTAACAGCAAGTAGTTATTATGCACTAATTATGTAGTTATTATGCTAATAATAGTTAGTGGTTATTTTGCATTAGTTATGTGTTATTAATATTGAACGTGTGTTAGTGCTTCTAAGCTGATTAATTATGGTTCATGCCTTTTAGAGCTCGTAAAAGTATTTATTTATTTATCTTTTAGAAAGTTGTAACTTTGAACTGAAATTTGTGTTTTTCTTTTTCTTGATTTTAGTGGTGGATTCTACTTGTTATTTCTCCTTCCTAATTGCTTCTCCTTCATCTATATCTCTTTCCTCTCTTTTGCTTAACTCCTTACTATTTCCGGTGTTAAAAATACCTGAATCATTATACCAAAAGGGCCATTATATTGTTTATTTTCTTTACTCAAACTTTGCCTCTCTTTTACAATAAGATATCTAAATAAATTCACAAATTGGGGAAATGAAAGGAAGGGGGGATGAGGGTGTTTTGAGGCTCGCCCTGTGAATTTACTACCAACTTACATTTTGTCTTTGTCAACTAAAATGTATTTAATCCATCGCAATGCATGAGCGTGTAGGGAATAGATACACCTGAGTACAGAAACAAGCAGCACGTAAAATGGCAGTTAAATAGAGGACTGGGAGTGAGGTCCCAAAAAAGAATTAACACCATTTTGTCCAATTAAAACATATGTTTAATTCAATTTGTCCTTGAAATACAATGACCATCCTCATAAGATACGCATAAGAAGCTCTCCATATTCAACATCCTATTGCTCTCCAATCTAAACTCATCTATCACACAGCTAAAACATATGTACTAGTTAAATGATAATATACAAATGAATATGCTGTGCTGATCCTTAACGTAAATATTTAAGTTAAAATGTCAATTATAACATAAATTTCACATGTGCATGCCACTTTTAATATAAATATATAGAAGCTACTTTGCAGAAAGAATGTCTCTTAGAAGAAACAGTTCTACATCACTTAAAATTCAATTGCATCGCTCTAAGCAGTTGCTTAATTCATGAACAGAGTAGAATGATAGATGGATGCCAACCCACTCGGACAGCATCAATTTTATAGGATTTAGGCTAGGAAGAAACTCGGAGGGTTTCTTGAAGATGTCTATTGGAAGAATGATAAACAAAATATGTGAAAAGATAATAGATTAAACAAGAAACCTCTCGCACAACTTAAGTCCATTTACTTGGCCATTGTAATCTTGGATTAGATTGGACACTTGAAGATAAAATCCTATTATTAAAAAAAGTACTCTTAAATAATTGACACACATATCGAGACACTTAGAAAATCATGTAAAGCATTTTGAACACCTTGACCCAAGATTTCGTATCTAATCATATTTGTCTCAATATCAGTATATGCTAGTGATGGATTCTCTATTGGACTTGTTGCTTCCAATTGAAATCCAACCCAAGAGTTGTGTCCTTTGGACAGCAAAGAGAGGAGAGGGAGGGGGAGGGCGGAGGAGAGAGAGAGAATACAGTGCAGTTTTACAATCATAGATTTTGAATGTTGACTATTCAGTATAGCGACAAATACATACTAATACAAGGTACACAACCACAAAATACTAATCCAAGGTCTCTCTTAAACAATAAGATGAATAGCCACTTGTCCAACCTTGCCTCCACAGCAAACAACTTTCAAGAGAGAATGATCCATCCTGATGAGCTTAGTTGGCTAGTCTGAAGCTAAACACTTGGTTATTTCTACACCACCACCGGTAGAGTCCTAGAACTAGAAATCAATCCAAGACATAACTAAATCTTATAAAGCACATCCATCTAACAACTACGATAAAACTCCATACATCACTAAATATTAGATCCAAATGCAATTCATCAATTAACACACATTTGTTTACTGATGCTTAGTTTACCATATCTATTTTGGCTAAAAGTGAAGTTTATCCAAAGTGATCTTCTGCAATGAAGAGGGATAGAACATGTCAGAAATGGAGAGACCCTTGAACAGAAAATGGACTAGATAATCAGGGAATTAGGATGATTCATATAAAACAAACTGGCAAAGGGTGGGCTAGGACAAGCACCAAAGTGATCGGGAGTTGTTTCCAATGACTAAAGTCTTGGCTAATCTCAAACCATCCCAACCATTGCAGATCAGAACAATGAGATATTGGGACTTTAGGTGGGTCCAAGCCCTGGCACACGAAAAACATGTCTCTTAGTCCATCCTGGCAGATACAAATCACGAAGATGAATGAAATGGCTACACCATACCGACACTTGGGACATACTAGCATCCCAATAATTCACTAGGACACCATTTTTTTATCTTTTATCATGTTTGTTGGTTGAAAAGCATCAATGAGGCGCTATTGCAAGAGTTCCCATTAACTCTAGCACCACATAGATACCTCACAAACTAGTGTTATATGCATCATGTATTAAAAAAAAATGTTTTGAAAAAAATTTATGAAACAGGGACTATATTTTTGTCCGCTAAATGCCATATTACCATCTCAGCAATACTTAAAATTATTTTTTTATACTGATGAGTGAAGAAAATACATTTTGTCTCTATTCTGTTTAAGGAAAATGCTAAGAAGATTAACTTAAAATGTTGTCTTCTCTCTTCGAGATACTATAGGGAAGAAACTGGGAGAAAGAAGACGGTTAAAAGATTCCAAAGATAGGATGGTAACTCGATGTTCCTACATAAATCATTCTATAACTAATGACTAGCAGTAGCTAACGTGCATGGAAAGGTAAGACATGGAGATATGTCACTTCAATTAAAATCCAAGCACTTATTCAGCTCTATTCCTGTAGTTGTCTAAATACCAATGATATTCTTCTTGAAGGGGACAACAAATGCCCAATGTTAATCAGGTGAAATGACACATGAACACTTTAAAATATTCAATTTATTGAAAAATCAGATGTTTAGATACTCCAGGATACTCTTTGTACTTCAAGTCATTCAATTTTGGTATCATCTCCATTATATGTAAACTTTTAGCAGCGCTATGTAAAAGTTGTCATCTATGATTACACAACAAATACTTTATCAATTTCATAAAATCACAAAGCAATTGGTGCAATCAATTTTTCTTGTATCACGGATCCATGCTAGCGTTGCATGGACATGAATATGAGAATTGAATTTATGTACATATCCAGGTGTTAGACTTCGTAAGAGGGAAAAGAAAGATATCAACATACGTAGGATAAAATATATTTTTTATCCATTTATATATTATACCTTTAAACATTATTTATTTAAGTACTTAAAAAAAATATTTAAAAGATATTATTTGTTATGATCTTTCAATATGCATGTTTCGCATTCAAACTTTCTAACTAACTTAAGGATATAAATAAATTTTTTGCAAAGTTCCTTTAAAAGAAAAAAAATGCTCCTCACATCAAACTGAAGGGTCAAGCTAAATGTTGGAAGAATTCAACTCTCTGCCAATCTTTAGAAGTGAGCTTCATAAGTATCCAAGTATTTAATACATATCCGACACATATTTATAAGACAAATTTTTGGAGCTAGATGCAAGTGTCCATTTAACATATCTCCATATATAGTCATGCATACATCGATATCATACAGACTTGTAGCCTTGTCCAACTTCTTGAAGTTGCCTGTGTTGGATCCTTCTAGACACTTGCACCCTTTTCGCACCTCAGATTAACACTTTTACATGACTAGAGAGAGAACTATCAATTATTTTCATAGATGGATAAAGGTGCATGACCTCATTACGTTTGATGAAAATTGTGGCGGAACAGGTTAGACGCTACTTAATCATTACCTTATGACATATGGTTCCTTGAAGAAAACGAAACTAGATCATATAAAAACATAATTTAATTACAGGTGTTGTACTATAACAATTAGAATAACAATTAAATATATCAGATAGAATACACTTAACAATTAGAATAACAATTAAATCTATCAGATGGAATACACTAAGTTACCCATTGAATTGCTGGTTTTAGATTGAAGAAGATCGGCATATTAAATAGCTGATTAAATACATAAGCTTGTGTTCAAATGATTAAGCAGGCAAAGAGGCCTCTGAGCACTTAAGCAAATACATAGGGCAAAGCCATTTAAGTGACTGCATAAGTGCTTAAGCGGCCATTTTTCATAATACTGTAAGGACAAAGTATATCTAAGAAAGGGGAATAGACATTTTCTGGAAGTCTCAGCACAGATCTACTTTAGTACACTTCCCCAAAAATTGCTCGATACTACGCTGGAAGTCAGCTTGCTCACTTCAGTGCAATGAAAATGAAACATTTGCCATAAAGTCTGACCACAAACTTAGTGCATTAAGTTCTTGGTCATGCTAGGCTTCTTTTAGCTTTCTCTGTAATGTGAGTTATCAAACAAACATTATTTGCATAAAAAAATATGTCTTATACTACAGAAATATTTACAGAA
The DNA here is from genome assembly GCF_009389715.1 of Phoenix dactylifera. Taxonomy (NCBI): domain Eukaryota; kingdom Viridiplantae; phylum Streptophyta; class Magnoliopsida; order Arecales; family Arecaceae; genus Phoenix; species Phoenix dactylifera. The sequence goes on from NW_024069459.1 coordinate 16,990, forward strand.
AAAGAAAAGCAACAATAACACATCAGAGCGCAAGTTGCTGCATAGTCATGGAAGCAGCAACAACACTCTTAGACCCCAACTAACAGTATTATCTCGCTTCATAAATGATAGACATGTACTTCTTGATTAGATAAAAATGATCAGAAAGGACAAAGATTAACCAAATCAGGGGAAATATTTATCTCCATCAGGACATTATTAACTATCACAGTGGCCATAGGAAAAGCCAGAAGCTTTCCAGAATATCAAAAAACATCAATTTCCATACCCTTTTCCACCACTTTGCTGACTACTAATAGGAAAAGGCGAAAGTAAATCTTAAGCATCAAAAATCCCCTCTATTTTGAAGGTAAATTAAAGTAGCAACATAATCGAAATCATCCAACTAGAAGTACACCAAAAAAACAAAAAAAAAAAAGATTTTAAGAAAGAAAGAAAGAAAGAAAAATTATACCTGCCCCTTCTCTCCAAGTATGAGCAGGTCATCCGACCCATGTCCCCCACTGCCCTTATCATCAACAACCGAGACCGGATTATCAGGATCAGAATCCAACACCAAGCAATCATCATCGGACTCATCACCCGCAGCACCCCTAGCCGGCCTCCACGACTCAGAATTCTGCGTCGGCTTCGCGGGAGGAACCGAAAACTCGTCCACCACCATGACATCATCGACATCTTCCGCCCCTATATCGTCACGATCGAGCAGGTCAGAGACCCAATCGAACGAATCCCATTTTTCCGGATAAAGATCCTCATCGTCAGAGCTAATCTCCACCACCGCTCGCTCCGATCCCATCGATTTCTAAACGGCAAAAACAACCAAAAGATTTAACGCCGACATCGTTCGATTTTGCTGCAAGAAGGCTCCATTCGAGCACCGACGAGATTGAAATTGGGGGGCTAACAGAGCACGGGAAGATATACTCCCCCCGAAACTCGATGGAGATTCCCTTTATGAGGATCTAACAGAGAGTCGAACAAAATATACGATTCTCGTGCTGTTTCGAGGCAAAGATGGGGAAGAAGACGCGATCGGCAAAGCGGAAGGAGAGGAAGAGAAAAAGAACGGAGGGGAAGTGAGATAAGTGAGGGTAGGGGGAGGTGCGGTCTTCGGGAAGTGGAGGAGGGTGTGGGAAAGCTGGCCAAAACTGCCTTGCCAGCGTCACCCCACCCCTACAAATTTTTTACTTTTTTTAATATAATTCCTAAAACAGATATCCCTATAATAAAATTAAAAATTAAAAAGATCATGAAATATTCAGAGTAATTTCCCCCCTTTGGCTCGAATGGTCCCTGGTCACATAAATAGCTGTTGGGGGAAAAAATAGACCACCCCACACGTACAATTAAAACACCCAAATCTGACAACAAGCCTGAGCTCATCCAGGCTGCCGAGCTCATCCAGGCCGAGCTCATCCAGGCTGCCGAGCACAGAAGGCTGCCGAGACCAGAAGGCCGAGCACAGAAAGCTGCCGAGCTCAGAAGGCTGCCGAGCTCAGAAGGCCGAGCACAGAAGACCGAGCTGACCTCAGAAGGCCAAGCACAGAAGGCAAAGCACAGAAGGCCGAGCTGACCTCAGAAGGCCGACCTCGTTGTCTATATGCTGCGGCCATGCCCTGCAGCAGCCTTACCGCACCATGCTTTACTTGCCGGCCACGCCGCGACATATCAATCAGGGACCATACCCTGCTACGACTGTCAACACCTCACCACTCCCAAGAATGTACTGCACTGCACGCCACAAGCAAGCTCTTGCTGCACGCAACCTCCTTCCATGAGGGAAACGGGCCATCCACGGCAACTCATTACTTCTACGCCCACGTCCAATCGTGACGGTAACCCATTAATTCGCCCAGTCACATCACAGGTAACCCTGCCACTCTCCCTATAAAAGGGGAGCTTCTCCCTCTAAAAAGAGGGGAGGCTTCTTCCTCCCAAGGGAATTTTTCGGACTTCACATACAGTCCCTCTCTCTTCTCCAAAATTAAGCCCCCCCTCTGACTTAGGCATCGGAGGGCCGGCGCCGGAAAAGCCCGGCCACCGGCTTCTTGCAGGCCCCCCACGGAGGACGCCGCTCGCCGACGGACCGCCGCCCCCTTCCGATCCAGCGCCGGAGCTCCTCCTCCTCGGTTCGCGGCCGCCCCTGGGTCCAAATTCCAGCAACAATAGCCATCCAGCCTGTAGTTTTATTTATCTCTCTAAATAACTGCTTAGTTGGGATAGAAGTGAAATTCAATCTTGTGTTGAGGAAAGAAGTAGTTGCTTCCGTGAACTTATGTTTTTTAGTTTTATTATATATATTTTATATATATATATATATATATATATTTATTTATTTTTGAAAATTTTGGCGATGGCTCTCTACGAGACTTGCCGAATGTGGCCGGCGGATGATTTGGAAGGACGATTCGGTGGGGCATTGAATGATGCCGTGCTGATCTGAAATACGATGATATTTAATTTATCTCGGTCGGAGTCAACGATGAACCGAACGTTCAACACGGTAAATGTAGGCCAACAACGTTAGAAATAGAAATGGGCAAAACGAGAAAAAAATGATAATTAATTTTTTTACCCAAAAAAGAAATATAAAAAATAAATTTCCCCACTTTAGGACCATGGGCACGTTCTATTCACATGCGAGAGGTCGTAATAGTTGACATGGGAGAGTCTTTCCTGCTTTTGCGAGCCCGTCTGATGTATATGTGAGAATCCATTGATCGCAATGAACATTTTTTTTTAACATACTACTGTTGTTTCTTTTTTTTTTTGCTTGAGCAAGAGTTGAATTAATTAAGATGTATTTTTTTAATGACGTCAAATCAAAATCCGAACAAAAGATGAAGGACTATGGGCAAAATTTTAGATTAATTGAGTATAAAAAATAGTGAATGAAAGAACCCATACACTTAAAAATATAGTCATAAAAAATGGGCCAGAGTAGCTAGTCGAAAAGCTAAACCACCGCACAATTAGAACTGCTCATGGGCCAGATTTGGAAACAACAATATCAAATTGAAAATAGATCCAGCTCGAAATCCAACTAAAAATAAACATAGATTAGGCTCGAGGGCCGGCCCACAATCAACTCTAAGCCTAATCTAGTCTTTGCATAGGATCAAGAATGCATGTAAAAAAACTTTAATGTACCGAGGAGGTTAGATCATGTTTTCTTTCGAGCTTCAAAAAATCATATATTTGAATCATTAATTACCTAGCTTCAACTAGCTATAAACATAACATAGGCTCAATGTCAATAAAAATCAACATCTCTATAAACATAAATAATGTTTTAATTGTATGGTATTTTTTGATGGTGATAAAGATATCTTTGCTGCCTTTTCTGATGAATAAGAAACAGAATTCTTCAACAAAGTCAATAACATTACTCACTTGGACTGAAGGTATTGATGTGAAAGGATGGCTTCATCAGATATTACTTATACTATCTATGTTTGTAGGAGTAATGTGTAATAATATTATGTTAAATTGCAAAAAGAGACTATACATAATATTAATAAAATACAGAATTTTAACTATAAAATCTGTATATTAACTTTTTTATTTGTCGAGAATGGTTCAAAAGGAAACACGCAAGTACAAATTTTAAAAATTGTTGAAAATTCCATGTTTCCTTTACGTCACCCGGCTTCTCCGTCCCAGAATCCTAGTCATAAAAATTGAGGATGCCAGGTCATCAAAGACTAGCAAGATGGACACGTCAATTCGACCAGACAAATTTCGTCTCGTTTCCAGTCTACTTTTGGGCTCTCGCTCTCCTCTCTCCACCTTCGCAAATTTAATCCACGAAATCGTTGGTGTGGACAAAATGAAGAATTGACCAGGGATAAGAATAATGAAAAGGCCAGTGGAAGTCCTGGTAGAGATGTTGAATAAAGGAGCTTTTCCTATACCCCTGCCCACATCAAAGATCCAAAAAGAAATAACGCATGGAAACCTCAGTGAGTAATTTAGATATTTCAGGTACAAAAGAGCAAAATAATATAGCTAGTGCTATTATAATTTATGGAAATAGATGCTCAAGATTTCGAAAGCAAAAATTTACATGCAATATTAGAAAGTTAAAAAAGACTAATCCATGAGAGAGGGGTTTGGTCTCATATTATTACTATTTTTTTTAAATGCAAGTTATATGCTAGTGTTTCATCATTCCAGCTGGTTTCTTGGGTGGTCAGAATTATCAATACAGGTGGTTTAGATTGAGAGGGTCGCCCCCCCTTTTTTTTTGCTTTTTCTAGAAAGCCACATGGGCACCCCTCTTAAATATAGGTTAAGAGCTCGATGTCCTCTCCAGATTAGCCATCTTGAAGAAAGTCCATCTCCTCCGAGTTTAGGTCTCAGACGAAATCGAACGAGAAGATTTCAGGAAAGGGAGCAAGGAGGAAGGATGGAAGATGGTGCCGAGCTCGAGCCCAAACTGAATCATAACGAGGGAGGAAGAATGTCTAGGGGATAAAAGGGAAGAAAAGATGAGGAAAGAGAGAAAACGAGATGTCATTTGTTTCGTTTTTACCGGAGAGAGTGCTCTCCACTGCGACCATGGCTTTCGCCGAAGCAGCCACAGGGACCCCCTACCCCAACTGCTTCCCGAAGGTGGAGACTCTCAGCAACAAAGGATCCCCTGTGACGCCGGCCAAGAAGAAGAAGCGAGCGGCGGCGGGAGATAGAGGAAGCAGAAGAAGAAGAACAAGGCTTCGTTCCGTTCCACCCTAAGGCCAGGAAGAAGAACGCCGATCACAACCGAGAAGGTACAAGAAAGCTTTCCCAGGGATGCAAGAATGTTTTCGAGAAGTTCAGCCTTCAAGAACTTCAAGATTCTGCTGGTAGTGTGGGGGAGGATGTGGCTGCTGCCAATGCAGTGGATTCAGACTCGGAGGAGGAAGAGCAGGAGGCTCAGCAGGAGGAGAAGAAGAAAAAGGCTTCGCATTGCGGAGATGAACCAAATAGATGGGGGAAAAAAAATACTGTTCATTAAAAAAAAAAAAAAAGGACTATTCTGCATGATGCTTCCAACGGTTTTAGAGCAGTTAAGAGATTCGCATCTGTTAGCGAGAGAGCACTTACCACCCCTTTGTTGCAAATGCTGAAGAAAACCGTCACCATTGTCCAGTACTAGTGTGTAAGCATGAGCATAGGAGAGGGAGTACAGTGAAGTGGCTATTGCTAAATATTTATATATCAAAATCCTGCACAAAATTGCGTTTTCCTGAGAACCATATTATGATAATCATGTTTACATGACTGCCTAAACAGTTAAAAAACAAGGGCACATATTGGCTGGTGCGCTCATATGACACGGCTACAGTTGGTTCCCCCAATTAACGGGTTGTGTGTATTCAAACAGGAACCCTTTATCTCTGCAAATGGCCATCCATCTCAGAAGATCAACGTGAAAATCAAACCGTAACGGTAGAAATCCAGATGACACATTGTTGGTCTCTTCATGCAGTGGGTACCGACAACCTCAACAACGACAACTTGTCACCTTCTGCATCACGTCCACAACCAGAGCTGGATCAAAGCAGGCTTTGAAGGCGTGCAGCATTCAATGTGATCACCAAAGAGCAGCGGGGATACACAGTCAGATCAGTTCAGGTTTCACGAGGCTACCTGCCACCAAATTGGTTAAATATGTTCCAAGTCTCGGGAAAGAGAACCGCCCCCCAAACCCCAACACACACACACTATGCTCCTTTGTCTTGGAGCATAAACACAGTTAAAACGTTACCTGATAACTGTTGTTTTTCTTTAATAATAAATGAATCTGAATTGTTATCAAAAGAAAGATATGACCATTACGACAGAGGAAAAAGGTAGGAGCAAAGGCCTCACCTATTATACAAAACAGCATTAGTTGTTCTTGAAAACATGTACCAAATCAGTAGTAACTGCCATAATATGGTTGGGTGGGAGCTTGTTGCTGAGGAAATGCAGTTGCTGCCGCTGCTGGTGCTGCTGGTGCAGCTTGGGCATATGTTTGTTGTGGATAAGCCTACCATAAACCATAAAGTCATATCGAGACTTTGTCAGACCAGCTATTCATATTAGTAGGTAAGCTGTGTGATCTCAACAACCATTAAAATGAGATATTATCCAGTAATAGAAACTGCAAAATTACAAGCAAGGTGAAAAGCGAGGCAAAAAATGATCTGAGTGGACTTTAAGCTATTCTAAGAAGTGGTATGATCCTAAAACAGTGCCAATCAGGGAATTCCAAAGCAGGAAGCACAAAACTGAACTTGTCAACCTAATATTTCAGGCTACGCTAACTATTTTCAGGAACTCTGGAAAATGGTCAAACCAATCAGAAAGGGAAGCAACAGAACCAGCTATCAGCCAAAATATGGCAGCCTAAAACAGGATAACAGTACAAACAGACTGATTAAGCTAGAAAAAAGGCATTTGTAAGCAAGAATCTTTTTAGTAAATGCAAGCAAAATTCTAACAATTTCAGAAATCATTCACTGAGAACATTAAAATCGCCTACTTGATCCTCAAATTCATGGAGTTGGCTAAAAGACCACCAGCAACACATAAGAATACCCCAAGTAATATGCTCAGATTTCAAGTAATATGCTAGATAGCAGCAAAACAGATTCTACACAAAATTACTGCTAAAAAACCACATGTAAGAAGAAAGATGGATAAGAAACACTACAATTTCTTTTTCTTTTTTTTTTTTGTTCTGGTTCAAAACTCAAATCACAGATTATGGGTGCTATTGGTTCAGATCGGGTTGGGTCGGGTACCTAAATCTAACTTCTGTTTCACACCCGATCCACTAAAGAATCAGATCGTGTTCAGGTTTGGGTAATAAAAATTGCATCAGATTCAGGTAGGACGGAGATCAGGTTTGGGTACCAATCGGGTATCAAAAATTATATCTTGAAGAGTTAATCAAGCTAAAAAACCCATGATTTGAGAAGTTTATCAATGAAACATCCAATACACTCTACAAAATTAAAAATCATGAACAAGCATTTAATGATTAATTATATAACAATGAAAGTCAAGTATAAACACCCAAACATGTTCTAACATATCATTACCTTTTATTCATTATGCTGCTTCAATCCAGAGCGAAGTCCTATATGCTAGGAGTTTAGAAATTCAAACGTTATAAAATGGTTATAAATAACATTATATTTGTGTGTACATAGTAAACTGGGTAATTATACGTGTTAGAGTTGAACTTGGGGGCAAAAGAGCCCAACCTGAAAGTTCTAGTGGATCAAACTTTGCAACCATACCCAACCCATTCATTATCTTGTCCGGGTCATGGTCAGGTCACATCTGGGTTGGGTGTCAGGTTTGCTGGTTGGAGTGACAACTCTATAAAAGATATACAATTTCAAGACCCTGAATTAACAGAGTTATTATAGATGGAAACCATTAGTCATCTTAAGTAGCACAATATCTGCAGGAACACTTACATTGATGAGAGGCCATGATTAAAGACTTAATGGCAGCGTTAACAAGTGACTAGATTGAAGATGTTCTTTCTCCAATTACAATGTCCCTAACAATATACACTATCAAGGTTTAAGATACCTTGCTAGGAAAAATGGAAGAAAAGGCAACAATTCTGATAAATGCAGAAAATTAATCCTTACTATACTCCTAGGCACTATATTACAGGAAAAAAAGAGAGGAGATAAAATCAGTCTAAAGACTCTAAACAGAACAAATATATCATGTTTTTGAAATCCGCTATTCTTAAGCATATTCTGGCTTCATACTAGAAATTAAACCAACAATAAGTCCTTAGTGAGCATGTGGCTGGGAGTAAGCAAATATATCAACAAAATTACTATCTGCCAGGTGTTTTTAAATTTTATTTATAACATGAGCCAGCTGCCAACCACAAAAGAATAACAGCATCTGCGAACTCTGTATAGATGAATGAAACATGAGAAAAGACCCAATCTGAGACCAAAGTAATATGTGCACCAAAGGTCAACATTCTGTTACAGGAAAAGATATACTCAAGAATATAAATCACAGAACCAATATTAATGTGAAGAATCTTTAGGTATCTGTAACGATTAGATTGCTCCATAGGTTGTAAACATGACTGAGTTACAACAGCAACCAAAGATAGAGCTAACAAAATCAAATTTAGATGGATGTAAGATGTTCCCAAACACATTTTTCATAAAAAAATTGAAAAGCCTCCGTACCTGGACTGCATATGGGGAAGGATATGCACCATAAGAAGCATTCTGAGGAGCTGATGTGGGCATTTGTGGTTGGCCATAATTAGCATAACCTCCATAAGCAGCATACCCAGGCTAACAAAGACAAAAAGAGCAAGAAAATGCAGATTATAAAACAGCATATCCAAGACAATATGCATGTTAATGCACTTAGCAAAGGCCAAATAGAAATTATGTACCATTAACATAAATTAGCTATATTAACAATAAAATATGATTAAAGTTAATTAAAAACATAAAGAATAACAATATGGCCAAACACTATCAATTTGACTTCAATCCCAAGACTATGGCTTCTGGTGCCATTATCATACTCAGAGATATATATAACCGTAAACAACAAGCCTTGTCCCAACTATTCAGGATCTGCTTTACAGATCTTCATTGAACAAGAATAAAATAAAGGGCTACTTCAGAAATCATTAAAAATATAAAATTGCTATTCAATAAAAGGTGTGATATATGCATGAAATGAATCCACAAATGCTCAAAGTATGCGGAGGTCCAAATGAGGGCAAGAATTAAAAGATAATAAGTGATAAGGACTTTATTGTCCACCATAGCAGCATCCATCTCCACTAGCCAAAGAGGTATTACATGATAAAATTAGTTCACCAAAATTCTTAAGAGATTTTACAGGGATTAATTATAATCTACCTGTGGTGCATATCCAGGATTCCACTGCTGCCCTTGTGACTGAGAAGTCTGTGGCCATGCTGGAGCTTTTTGTCCATAACCAGCAGGCCACTGAATCTGTGCATTTGGGTATGCTCCCATAACTGATTGACCTGGTTCTGGATAAGTCTTTGCTATTTTAGCCTTGTCTGAGGTAAGGAAATCTTCAGCATTTCGTGTTTTTGATGTCAACATGCTCTTCTGACGTAGAAACAGCATAGCATGCCTATTTTCAGCCCTTTTAATCGACTGCGCATCTCCAAAGAGATCCAAAAACTAAAACAAAAAATACAAATAATTAATCCAATGTAATATGCAGGACAAAATTAAATAGATATAACCAACAAGTATAAATCTCCCAGAAAAGATTCTTCCTAGCAGTCAAAACAGAATCCATCTCGATAACTGCAAAAGAGAAATGGTAGTAGCAGGAAAAAGGAATGTTGAATCAACTCACAGCATAGAACATGGGAAGATGAAACCAAGAAAAATAGTAATTTATAGGTCATTCTCAGAGTTCTTACTAAAGATCAATAATATCTTTTGACATCTATTCTGAGTACTGTTTACATTCATCAAGACCCCAAGGGACAGTATGCCAACAATCAAACTACAACATGTAACTTAATCATTATGGTGATAAACCCACTTCTAATCAATGTAGTAGTTACGGTGGTTGCCTAGAGGCCTGTATCACCATTTATATGACGGACAGGGCATCGGAGCCCAAGACAACCCTCGCCAAGGGAAAAGGTTGCAGCTATGAATCTTTTTTTTAGTCAGTACATGTGGACTATAGACAATTATAACTCAACTGTAACATATACTCTAACCTGTGGAAGCAACAAATACATGGGAACTTCCATAATCTGCCAAGAACACTAAATCAGCCATCAGAAATTTAACTCTTTACCATTTTGAAGCTATTGATTACTGTCTATCATGATAATAGGCAAAACTTAACTGTTTCAAGTAACTACCTCCAAAAATATGCTAGATATCTCTTCTCTGTCAGTGGTGCTAGCCATGTAGGGATTTTCAGGATTGGGCATAATGAACTTCTCCACCAATGAATCCAAATAATCAACATGCTTTGGAGATGGCTGGATCGACTCCAGATGGATGATAACCTGCACAAGTCAGATGAAAATCCTCAACATCGTAACTATGAAAATATATATTAAGAAATTTGTCAGCTGGATAAGATGCATAGCAGAAAGTTGAGGGAGACAAACCTCGAGAAGAGGTTTGGATGGTTGAATATGCTCAAGAGATCCAGCTAAAATTTCCCAAGCCTTTTCTGCATTACCAACAACCTACAAGAAAATTCAAAAATAACAGCATGGAGCCATGTATGGAGACTTCATGAACTCATAGAGCAGAATAGATTTATCGGGTATATCATGAAAATGGATAATATCAAAATGGTCAATTCCAAGTTATTTATTAACCTTTGCATCATTTAATGGTTAACTATTAAATGACTAACGGATTACATTCAAGTGCTGCAGTCATACACTGACAAAAAGATTGGCTAAAATTTGCAAGCACATTCAGCCAGCAATATTTTTTGAAAGATATAGAATATTTTAGGCAGATGTCTTAACTTGGATAATATTTTAAAAACCACTGTAAGCGAACATTGAGGCAAAGCTATACAAATTTAGTTTTTTCTAGCGTGCATAAAGATACCCATTTTCCTATAGGTTTGAAAAGAATAACCAAGGTTTAGCTCTAAACTTTACATTAGTATTATGAATGTCCTAATGTCTAAACAACACAGATTTTGACAGCGAGAATCTTACCAGATATGCAAATCGCGAATGCTGTGCAAGCAACATTGGCAATATTTGAGACTGCTCTTTTTCCCGTTCGGCAGCGATAGCCTTCTCATATATAGAGAATGCAGCATCCTTGTCTCCCTGCAGAATCATGAGAAACTTAGCCAAATATCTTGGTCCATGTATAATCAGTATACGTTTTGAAGGCCATTGTGATAAGTACCAGTCGATTTTCCATGTTTGCATGTTTAACAACGGCTTCCAACAGACCAGGTGAAATTTCAGAATACAGAAGCTGAAACTCTGTACGAGCTCCCATAACATCTCCACTTAGTTCCATAAATCTAGCAGCAAAAAGGTGAATCTCTGGTTGCTTCTGTTAAAAATAAATTTGATGACTGGTAAGCATTATGGAAGGAAAACAAAATGACAAATATTAGTATTTGCCAGTTAATTTTTTTTTTTAAAAAAAAAAAGGTAAACTACCATCCTCATTGTCATATTTTTTTATCTGAACTTGCCAATTTAAGATATTATGGATATTAACTTTAAAAATCTTACCACACTTTCTAGGAAGTAATATTCGATACTGCAATTGAAATTTAGGATTATGCTAGATAATCATAATTTACAGTATTGTACAAAGATGGTATTATGCCTAGTAGACATGTAAGTGGTTCTAAATGTCAGCAACTTCAGATGAATTACGTATTTGAACAGCGCAAAAGTGGGTCTCAAGCCATGAAAAAGGTGCAGGGTTAATGTGGGTTGACAATCAAATGTTAAAGAGAAACCCAATATGAAATGAATCCTGGTAGGCTTTAAGAAGGAAAGATGTGCATAAACGGTATATTGATATCATTGAGACGTGTCCTGGAGCAATGTCAAGAGTTAGGAGTAGTAATAGGTGACAAAAATATTTTCAAATGTGGGCTTACACCAATGATAAGGAATAAGCCTCACATCATTTTACACAAGTAATAAATGAATATGGTGTAATTAGCTTATAGAACATATACAGTTGATTAATGAGCATAGGAGAAGTTTAAATGCTAAACTTGATACCAAAATTCACCAATACTTATATTAACTAAACAAAAATGCCAATATTCTTGATCATAGAAAATACATCCCGTAGAACTCAATGTTGACCATCGCTGAAAATAGTATAGCAAACCTATTATTGATTATATCTTCATGCAATGGCAAGAATATGTATGAAAATAGTATAATCAAAGATTCCGGAAACATTACAAAAGACAGATTCATGCTAATCTACATACTTATTAACATAATTTTGCCATCATAGCATGTTCATGTTTAAAACACAGCATCATATAAAGCAGAAATCAGTAGTGTCAGATAGGTAGCCCATAACAAAATTTAGAAAATAACCGGGGTATTTTGAGGAGTCTGTCACAAAGGACATGGATGTTTTAAATTGCAAAATTCAGCAAAAGTTTATCTGAGAAGAACTAACTTTTTGTTATTGCAATCACATATTGTTACAAGCAAAGCGAATTATAAATCATGGGCGGAAAGTCATACTTAACATATATCATTCACCACAGATATGTACATACTGTGGTTAATTCAAAAAACAAACATGGAAGAAGAACAGAACCACGAAAAACTGAATCATACTTTCACAAAGACTTGAGTAGCCCGAGCAAGAGCATTATTTGCAAGCTCCATGCTTCCACTCGCTTCCATGCATAACACATAACGGATCCAGAACTCCGGATAATTGGCACAAGCAATTAGACACCTTTCATACAACTTAACAACCTGAAATAGCATACAGACGGTATCAAAGAAAAAGAAGGAAATAAAAGGAAAAAAATCAATTCAACTTAAGAGGAAAATGTTATTGCAACAAAGAGAAGTGAACAAGGAGTACTCCATTAGCTGATAAGGGAGGCCCCTCAATATGAAAGAAGGGACCATCCTTGCCTGATAGATAGATGGTTAAGTGGGTAAGCAATAAGCAAACACCTGCATATATGAGATTCGAATTTTAAAAAAACAAATATTGTGCAACATGTATCATGAACCCAGAACGTCGACTGACAAATGAGGGTTTGAAGTACTTAGCCTCATAGAAACCAAACAACAAGCCCACGCTTTATCCTCAGTTCACTATCCCATTTTAAAAGCTTCATCGAACATACTAGCCATTAAAGCATACAATGCAGCCAATATGACTGAACTGTAAGTTCATAACCATTCGAAGCAGAAGTATACAAAAATTAACAAGTTTGAAAATTACAAATCAAAACTCAAAACAGAAACAGTTTTGTACCTTGTTAAAGTCATCTCCTCTCTCGATAAAATCCAGATAGGTGTGCCAGTTTTCAAGCTCTGGATCATCAAGAGGCCTGACATGGAAGTATGGCCTTCTAATAGCTGTTTCAAAACCAATGATCTTAGTTTCGAACTCTTTAGCTTTCTTATACATCTCTTCCCTAATTGCAATATACTTCTCCAACTCCTCTGCCTCAGTTAAACCTGCACTTACAGGCTTTGGAGATTGCTCTACACCATCAGGACGAACCTCACCCTCAAGACTCTGGCCACCAGTCTCAGCAGTGGCAGCTGCCATAGCAGCTTCTTCAGGAGTCCGTATTTCAGATAAATGTCGACTAGCAGCCAACTCCTTAAAACTGAAATGCCAATAGCAACAGACTGCAGATTAGAAGGTTCCAAACAACTACCACATTTTCAAAAAAATGATTTCAAGAAATGGTTCATATAGTGGTCAAACCTACTAAAAATTGCACACATGAGGATGGGTCAAGATGGTTAATCTAAAATATAGTATATTTAAATCCAATGTAGGCCTTTAAGATGGTTAGGTCATGTTCAATTCTTTCTTGACCTAGTACAACCCAAAACTAACTTTGAGGTTGAGATTTTTATTCATATCTTACTAGTCAAAGCAAAGGTATGTTTAAGTTTGAAATGTGTCCAAGTCTGCTCTAAGTTTAAAAGGCTAAGCCTACTTTCTTAAACAATTTGTTGTCAAATTTAAAAATCCATTTGGTGCAAATAAGGTTAAATCTAACTCTGTCAAATCACTTTTTACTGTTAACTATCTTACTTATTTTTTACTATTATTTTTATATTTTCCAGACATATAGGAGGGGTATTTCGCTAGTCAGATACCTTTATACCTTTTCTTGGATGAGGAATTTCATGCTTCCCTCCTTTTTTCTCCTACTGACTCCAAAATTCACATCAAGATGTTTCCTCAAGTATCACATCTCAGCAGTTTGAGGATGTTTCAGTATGCAACCATGGCATCAACATAGCAATGATTGTGTTTACTTTTGAAGCAAAGTAAATATGCATCTCATTGTAGATAAGTAGAGCACATTAAGGATATAGAGCCACATCAACCAGATAATAGGGCATTAGCACAATCGATGAGAGGATAATAACATCATTAAACAAAAGAACCATTTGCCCAAACTCATCAACATCATGACAGATCACTGGCAACATCCTGGGAGTTGATTCATTGAGAAATTTGCTGGTCCTTTAAAAGAGCATGTGTTTTTTCCACTCAGAAATTTGTTAGTTATACATTTATTCTCAAAACTATTACATCAGTGTTTTATCAACATCTATCACTTATACCTACAGGCAAACCTTTGGTACATCATAACCCAACCATGTCAGACATAGGAACATGGATGCGGTTTAACAGATGGGAACAAGAATAGGCGTGCTCATCAAATGATTAAGTCATTAAAATCCATCACCTAATGTCACTCACGAGTGTAATCTTACCTCATATAGAGGCCAAATTCATCCCCAAAGTACAAACTGCACCACTCAATAATATGTCTTCATAAGTTTGATCATTTGAGGTTTAACTTTCTGATACATGCATTCTTACAAAGTTATGAATGGACCTCCTTGTAATTAACTGCTACTCTTTCCATCTTTCTTTTATGTTCAATCATCAATATTCACATATTTTACCAAAAACTTGATACCATATTATTATATTTATGACAGTATTATTAAATTCATTGCAGCACAACATGAAAGTGCATATTGAATATTGCATGACTATCAAGGTTTATAGAAGTGACACCGTTCACAAGAACATAAAAATGGAACATTCAACCTTTTCAAACATAATAAGTCATTTGGGACAAAGCAAATATCTTACACAAACATAAAGAAAGGTTTCTGCAATAACATAGCAGCAGCCATTTTAGTATCAATAATACAGGTGTAGACAACAATGTATAAGCGAATCTTATAGAAAAAGCTTAAGCTCAACCAAGATTGCCACATTATTTAATTTGCATATCAAAGTAGAAAATGAAAACAGTTCAATGAAAAGAGTAATGACCAATAATAATAACGATCCAGTTGTTGTATAGGATGCTCAAGTATTCTTGTATAAATCATGGCCAGATGACTCCATGCTTGATGAGACTCTTCATATCTGATGTACTCGTCCCACAAAATGTGCGACCCATAATCTGTTCCAACATATGCCAATCCACGTTCAAACAGCCTGAAAAACAAAAAAAACATGCAAAGAAGTTATAGTAAGCATTCATGTCCATGCATGAATAGGAGATTTAGATTTTTAATAGCATGGATTTTTTTCAAAAGCAGATGGCACTTCCGAAGTTGGCACAAATACACTGTATTTACCTTCCTGAAATATTCATATCATGCCCATAAATGGAGGGGATCATAAGGGCCATCTTAGCCCAAAACTGAGCATGATCTTCCGAGCACCACTTGAATAGTAGTGCACCAAATGATAGCCTCAAGAGTGTCAAATTTAAAGAAGCAGTAATTCTTGAACTACATTGCCACTATAGTGACCTTCGGAATAAAATACAGGGAGGAGGGACAAGAAGGCATAGCGATGCAAGTACTGACTACTAAAATGAAAAGAGTTAGACCAAGAAGACTTAAGTCAACGGTTGGCACATTAGAAAAGAGTTTCTAAAGTGCATCCGCAGCAAACCTTTCCTCCATGCATGTGGCTATCACTATTTCATGCCATAAGTTTGTAAGAACACAAAAAACCCATGACTAGTATCCAATCACAATGAAAAGTCCCACCAAGAAAAAAAAATGTATATAATACACTAGAGGGGAAGATTGTTTGACTATTACCTTCGAATAGTATCCAAATCTTCATATGTTGATATTGCAAACGTACAGTAATGCAACCAAATTTCCACAGAATATGTCACTGCCAGGACAGCCCGTTCATACACCTCCACAACTTTGTCGACACTGTCCAGACGTCCCTCATGATCAGCATATTTTTCCAGTATCCATAACACAAAGGAAATTCGGCCAAGAATGCATCATAAACTTTCCGAATTTTTATAATGTCATTCTACAAAATATAAGTAAGAAAAATATATGTCAGTTCAATTCAAATTTTGCAGGCATAAAATGAGTAACCTCAATACAATTTAAGTACTGCAAGTGCCAAATAAATACAATAAAAAGTTAGAAAGTAGTAAACAACAATACATTTGTTCACAGTCTATTTTGAATGCATCTGAAACCAAAAAATAGTCTTCTTTTCATATATTTTGTTATTTTTGGCATATGACTATCAGTTGCATGTGGACCAACTAGATCCAAATCCTCTAACCCAGCTAGGAAGACACCATCTCAAGGCATGAGGACACATTACAAGAGCTATGATATTCAGGCCTAGCTAAATAATAGACAAGTCGTGGCTGTCATTAGCTGCACAAAGACAAGCCAGATTTTTTTTAAAAAAAAAGTGTTGTAAGATCTTTCATAGATTGCACAATAATGTTCAAATTAACACCATAAGCATTTTTTGTGCAATCAAATATACTGAATAATGTTGATTTATGGGAAGCACAGATAACATAACCTCACAGGTTTTCTGGAGATTTATCACAAGGTTTCTATACCAAGCCATATCAGCTGGTAGGGAACCATTATCTAGTACACCCTCCATACCAAGTGTCGGACCCAAGGCATGTATCATACCAACACTCAGTACAGGGTGTACCAGCTAGTTACCAAAACAGTAGGTAAAACCTTGATTTATCTTAGCTTCATTCATCATATAATGGCAAGATATTGGGTTCGGAACCTCGCACTTAATAAATGTTGCAACTTGTTCGATTGGCATGTTATTAGGTGGACATTCTGTATTACTCCTTCCTAGTTGGTATTTCATATCGTGGTCTACCATTACCTTTCTCTTTTTGCTGACATTAGGACAAGGAGGGTTTATAACTACTATGTGTTGGATGTGTTAGTAATCAATATTAGCTATATGGTACACATACAATCAGCACTATTATGTCCTTTTTCCCATTGGTTGTCACCACAGGTGTATGAACAACAGCTCAGTTCCATAACAAGTAGTAGGTGAAGGATTATCCTTATTGCACTTATAACACTAAATAGGAAGAGGTATTATGGGAAAAAGTTACCAGAAGTGCAATAACTTTGCTCGTTAATTATCAACGTGATTTTTGCTCATTCCATCATACACTTTAACATAAAACTATATTTCTAGATCAATGTCAACAAGTTCAAAGGATGTTCTTTACTTAAAGGGCTCGTTTGGTTCGCGGAAAGCATTTTTCCTCCTATAAATATGATTTCTGGGAAGAAGATTCCTAGGAAGAGAATGCTTGAGAATGTACTTTTGACATGTTTGGTTAAACATGGGAAAGTGACAGATTTCCAGAGTGCTTATGTTTGGTTGACCATCCACTTTCTTGAAAAAGTTATGTGTAATTCCTATTATACCCTTAATAAAAATTAGGTCTTTAATGCCTCTTTAATGCTGAAGGGCTTTTTTGGGAAAAAAATAAAAATGAAGTGATTCCCCCCTCATGGAAAAGACTTTACCATGAAATGTGGGAATCATATTCCCATGGAAATACAACTTTTCTATCTCTCTCCTTTGAAAACTCCAACCAAACAAGAGGCATCTCATTACTTTCCTGTTGACCATACTTTCCCCCCTTCTTTTTCCGCGAACCAAACGAGCCCAAAAATGATATGGAACATTAATATTGCATAAAGCTTAATACCTCTCTTTCCGATTAAATATGAAAAATTTCAATAATATTGCAGGCAAAATAGTCATCAAAGCACAAAACATGAATGGTTTTGAACAGCATATAAGGCTAAACTAAACATTCCTTAAAATATATACATATAGGCAAAAAAAGGAATTTGCCAATGTGGTGAGTTAGGTATCTGATAGAATGTGGCTTTTAAAAAATTTGGCAACTTGTTTTCTTCCTTGGCCTGATTTCTGGCTGTTTGGTTGTTGTAGAAAGTACTGCATGTTCATATGTGGGATTAACTTGTGAAGATGGTAGCTGTAATCAGGGCAGTAAAAATGATGGTGATGTATTAGATCCCTGAATAATCAGACAAACCATGCTTCTTATTCTGGCTTTTTCTTTATCTATTCTGGGTTATATGCCTCATATGAGAAACAGAATTTTATTCTTATATGTTGTTTTTACCCTCAAAATATGCCTGATGAGAATAGAACTTTATAAAGTTGGTCCAGTTGCATTGCTTTTCAAGCTACCCATGTAGCATCCATCAAAATCCATTCACTTAGTCAAGCTCAATATATGGATTGCCTATGCAAATATCATTAACAGATAATATAAATAGTACTAATGACATATTATGCTTGACTATAGCATTCTAAGTTCTTCATGGAGTGATAATTGCTACATTATGTAAACAACCAGTTAGGGAAATGTAACTCGTTAAAAGAGCACAGCTAGTTTACCCTAATAGCTAGAGTCTAACAAGAATTCTTAACAAAACATCAAAAATATAGGAACAAGAAGTGGGTGAAAAATCAAGTAGTTAGTTCAGTGGGATATGATAGAGCTGTTTCTGCCTGAAGATTTACTTCACCCTACACATGACATGAAATAAGAACCAACTTCACCTCTACAGTAGCTAAATAACTGATGATAAATCAAACTTCATATGTCCAACATGCTAAAAACATTGTTTGTGACTATAACACTGGAAACTGAGTTCAGATAACTGAAAACCACTGATTTAACAGCATATTCCAAAAAATAAACAAAGTCCAGTGATACCTCTGCAACCTTCTCTGTTTCATCGATGAGGGCTGTCCAAGAATTGAAGTCTAAACAATTATCTCTCACCATATTCCATAATCTTTCCTCCTCAGCAGTATACACCACTATAGAAAAGGAAGATTTAAATAAAAAGGTCACTAATGTCAGTGAGAACTGTGCAAATAAACAAATACAAAAACCCAGATGATCTTTTAAACAAATAAGAACAAAAGCAGCAAAAATGATTCAGAACAACCAATATCTAAAAGAACTTCACATGTCAAAATGGAATAGAAAATTTTGATACCATCTTCATATGGTTGTTGAACAACAGTACCACCCACAGCATTTGATAAATCTCCATTCTCAATAACTCCTGTAGGTTGATAACTGGCCATTTCACCAGCACCTCCATTCATGGAATCATAACCAGTTGTATGAGTAGAGATACTTGCAACTGTTTCATGGCCAATGGCATTTTCACTAGCTACAGCAGCCCCACCATCAGGCTTAGATTCATATGTGATGCCATATGTAGCACTCTGTGCAACAGAATTGGGATCCTGACTGTACATATTCCTGTCGTCAGGATTAGTACCATCTGACAAAGCACAATCTGTAGCTGCAGTAGGTGCAGAAGAAACAAGGTTTTCACCACCTGAAAGAGCAGCTGAATCTGTCATGGGGTACTCAGCAGGAACATGACCTGTAGATACATAGTCTGCAGCATTGGATGCTTGAGAGACCACTGACTGACTATCTTCCATCCTACTTTCAGCAGCCAAACCAACCAAAGAGATTCACAGGTAAATGCTGCAACACATAAACAGTCTAATATGTCATGATAAAGAGGGAAATGACTATGGAAAAAAACAAAGTTGATTAATTGGTTCACAAGTATGCAAATTCCAAGCAAGAAGGACAGCTTGAGTAACCAAATTAGCCCAAAACACTATTCATACCAATTTAAAGGTGAAAATATATAATGATCAAAGGGGGCCATGGACCTAGGTATTAATTTGCAGTGGAGGTAAGAAAAATGACAGCACTATTCAGTGATTTCGGCATTAAAAAGATTTAGAAAGCTAGAAAAAAGGGTGTTTTTTTGCCGTCAATATAAGGATTTCAATGCTCCAATCAGGAATAGTAAACTAAGCGTCTTAATTTGAAAATTTTACCACAATTAGGGTTTCGAAATATTATGAGACATTGAAACTAGAGCACTGTGATTCCAGATAACCACACAATCGTACATAAGGAAAGGGTTTTTCTTTTGTTAGTTGAACTCCTTTATCTCTTTTCTTGACAAATCTGTAACTTTGTCTTTCAATGATCTCCAACAAGAATTCTAAAGGACATTATTGCTCGGACTGGATTGGCTTTCAATAACATATGAATATCAAGCTTTTATGAGAATTATTTTCGAATCCATTAAAAGTAGCATTATCACCGGTACAAAACATGTAGGTTGCTTGATCTTGGGACGAATTCAGCCAAGAACAGCAACAGGCTCGAAACCAACAAAAAATCGAAACAAGAAAGATAAAAACCAGAAAAATAAAACTGAAGATCCGACCCACGAAACAGAGAAACAATGAAACAGCCCTTGAATCCCCGGAGCGAAAAAACCCGGATCTATCATCATAAACCTTACCGTACTAACCTTAATCACAAATGTATCCAAGTAATTTATTTAAAACAGATAGAGAATAGATAACATAAACCCTAACCCTAGATAAGCAGAAAACATAGAGTCAAATTTTCTGTCAAAACTTCCAAACAACAAGATTTCTACACTACAGAACCCTGAGCGGGGAGGGGGAGGGGGAGAGAGAGAGAGGGCATACGAGGGGAAGACGCGGGCACCGGCGCGGTGGGGAGAGGGGGTTCCGGTGGCGCCGGCCGAGAGAGCGGCAAGCAGGCGCAGAACAGCGGTGCTGAAGGAGGGAATCGAGAGAGACAGAGAGGAGACCGGAGAGGGGTGTTGTGGTGTCCGTGGGAGGGAAGTAGGGCTAGCCGGTTAGGGCATTAGGGACCAGCAATCGACACGTGCGGTGCATGTGCCTGATTCGAAGAGAAGTTTGTATTTGATGTGCGGCCCTGATTGAAATCGAAAGTAAGCCCCACTTGCGGGGCCTTGTTTTCATTTGGGATGACCAGGGACATCTAGGTATCCGTAGTGCTGTTTCAGCACCCAGATTTGCGGTTTTTTTCTTGGATGCCCTCACTCCTTGGTTATTTAAAAGTGAATTTCGATGGTGGTGTGACAATGGATGGCGAGGTCCAAGAGGGGTTGGATTTATTAACAGAGATCATCTTGGGAGTTTGGTTGCAACAGGTGGCCGGGGCATGCTAGGACTCACTGTTGCTGGAGCATAGCTGTAGGCAGCCTGGGCGGGCATATCCTATATGAGGCGGGTGCTTGAGGCCGGGGGGTGCACCTGAGGAGGATTTCTCTATAGTTGTAGATTGGATCCGGGGTACGGACAGATATGGAGATGGTCACCCCACTTATTGGTGAGACCCACAGGTTGGGCTATGGAGATTGATGAGTTTTAGGCAATACACGTTTTTTCGAAAGGCGAATAGGGCAATAGACTGGGTCGCCTCCTATGTTGCATAGCATTCCAAGGAGTTCTACTAGACATCCACAGTAGAACTTCCGTCCCATTTGTATTTTTTGTTTTCTTCTGATTTGGCAGGATGTTCCCACGTTAGAGTTATATAAATTGCCGTTTTCAATAAAAAAAAAAAACAAGAAAAAAAAAAATAGAATAAGTAGAAGTAAGCCTCACGGCCCCACGTGCCTTGCACTGTGTTATTACCAAAAAAAACAAACCAACAAATCTCACGTTGGAGTATGAAAAATGTTTAGAAGAAAAATGAAATGAAAGGCTCCGGCTAATTCGTTGGCCAAATATAACTTAGATAGCATCTCTCTCATACGAAAAAAGTAGTTTTGATTCACATTTATGCGATGCATTTGTTAGAAGGTTTTTGATTAACATCACATCCAATATTTTCTTGTGCTTGTTATTTGCCCTACAAATGTTAACAACATGAAATATTAATTGGAACACTGACTTTCAATTTGTCGTATCATTGTTAAATAAATATATGGTTCAAAATTATCCGACTCGTGGGTCTCTTTATTCATCTTCCATCCAAAACTTCATGCATAAAACCATTTTCTACGTGACGGTCTCTGAATGAAACCCATATTTTTATATTTGAGATGATGTCTTTCCTACAAAGAAAAAAAATAATATTGATCCTTCCTATATTTACAGTTGAATTTGGGTGTTTTTCAAAACTTGCGGTGAGAAATGCATAATAAATATTCTTCAAATTTTATTTTATTATTTTGCAATCAATAAACTACTTTTAAAAATATAGCAAGAAAATTTTGCTAAATATAATCCCTTGATAAATTGAATATATGAAGTTTTAGTAGTTTATAGCTAACAAACTAATATAATTTAATGATGAAGTTCAATGAACCAAACTTTAAACTCTAGTGTAAATGGTGATTTTTCTTTTTTTTTTTCCCTCCAAAGTTTTAGTCTACATTAAACACATCTTGTCATGTGAAACATTGACTAGATAAATTTGCCTATAAACAAAAGCAAATATACATGGATCTTAGCTAATGAGATATTAGTTATCTATCCATGTTAAATATGTATGAGTTTGGATCTATTGCATATATTTTGTGTTTGGATATCAATATTGGCCAAACCCGATCCATCAATATTGTTTGGATCTATAGGTCAAACTAGATCTTTAGCCGTCCTTTAAAAAAGAAAAATATATATCCTTAAGCCATATGCCATAAATCATAATTTTTGAATATCCCTAATCTCTAAATCTCAATGAAAGTATGATAAATTGAAAAGCATGCATCCAAACTTTATTGGTTTCAACTTGTTTCGGCTAGCATCTTTGGTTCTTCTTGCGGAGTTAAGATCATGATGGAAAGTTTTGATTTTATTAAGCTTCTTCACCCCACAAATGTATGTCCGACGATAATTCCTCTATAGTGATCAATCGGGTTAATACTGCTATTATTTATCATCTTTTGTTGACTGAGATAGAGGATTTCGGATCATCTGCAATGTATCTTTTGCACTATAGAGAGTTACACATGCTCGTGTTGCTATTATATCACTTATCTAGAAAATGGAGAGCTCTTGTATAGTCTTCCTATACTGCATGCTTTGCATTTTTGCTCAGTGCAAGGATCATCACAACCTTTTTTTTTTTTTTTTATGTTCCTAAAATGTATTAAAAAGGAAATCATATCACTACTGGGCACAAACTATGGGGCCTTATATGGCTTGTTGTTGGAAATTTGACCCGGGGGCGGCCGTCGGCTAAGGAGGAGGAACTCCGGCACGAGAATGGCGGACGGCGGTCCGTCGACGAGCGGCGTCCTCCGGGAGACCTGCAAAATGCCGGTGGCCGGGGTTTCCGGCGCCGACCCTCCGATGCTTAAGTCAGAGGGGGCATAATTTTGGAGAAGGAGAGGAACTGTATGTAGAAGTCCGAAGCCCTCCCTTAGGAGGAAGAAGCCCCTTTTTAGAGGGAGAAGCTCTCCTTTTATAGGGGGAGTGTCAGGGTTACCTGTGATGTGACTGGGCGAATTAATGGGTTACCGTCACGATTCGACGTGGGCGTGGAAGTAATGAGTTGCCGTGGATGGCCCGTTCCCATCATGAGAGGAGATGGTATTCAGCCAGAGCTTGCTTGTGGCGCGCAATGCAGCCCATTCTTGGGAATGGTGAGGCGTTGACAGTCGTAGCAGGGTATGGTCCCTGGTTGATATGTCGTGGCGTGGCCGGCAAGTAAAGCATGGTGCGGTGAGGCTGCTGCAGGGCATGGCCGCAGCATGTGGACGACAAGGTCGGCCTTCTGAGGTCAGCTCGGCCTTCTAAGCTCAGCAGCCTGCATGAGCTCGGCAGCCTTCTGTGCTCGGCCTTCTGAGCTAGGCAGCCTTCTGTGCTCGACCTTCTGGTCTCGGTCTTTTGGTCTCGGCCTTCTGAGCTTGGCAGCGTGCATGAGCTCGGCCTGAATGAGACTGCTGTAGGTCGTGGCTACAGCATGTGGATGACGAGCTCGGCCTGCATGAGACTGCGACAGGTCGTGGCTGCAGCATGTGGATGACGAGCTCGGCCTTCTGAGCTCGGCTCGGTCTGCATGAGCTCGGTCTTCGGAGCTCGGCCTGAATGAGCTCGGCAGCCTTTTGAGCTCGGCCTTCTGGTCTCGGCCTTCTGAGCTCGACCTTCTGAGCTTGGCAGCTTGCATGAGCTTAGCCTGGATGAGCTCGGCCTTGCTGTCAGATTTGGGTGCTTTAATTGTATTTATGGGGTGATCCATTTTTCCCCCAACATGGCTCATTATAACTGATGTATAATATGTGTCAAATAAATAAAAGGAGCGTGCTCGTCAAATCTTTTAAATAGGTCTGTAGATTGGGTCGCCTCCTTTACTGCTCACCATTTAGGGGAGGTTCTTTGGACTGAACTCGATTCTGTTTTTTTTCCTTTATGCCGTCTTCTTTCTCTTGATGCTGAGGTTAGTGTTTATGCTAAACTGATATGAATTATCATTGTAAAAAATAAAAAAAAATTATAATAATAATAATAATAATAAAAAGAAGAGGAGGGAAGGAAACAAAACCCTATGCCGGTGCCCGCCAAGGCTCCGACCCAGCTCTCCGCCATCTAGGGCTCGTTTGGTTCGCGGGAAGTATTTTTCCTCCTAGGAATATGATTCCTGGGAATCAGATTCCTAGGAAGAGGATACCTAGGAAAGTACTTTTGGCATGTTTGGTTAACCATGGGAAAGTGACAAATTTCCAAAGTGTTTATGTTTGGTTGACCATCCACTTTCCTAGGAAAGTTATGTATAATTCCTATTATGCCCTTAATAAAAATTAGGTCTTTAATGCCTCTTTAATGCTTCTTTAATGCTGAAGGGTCTTTTTGGGAAAAAATAAAAAAGGAGTGATTCCCACCTCATGGGAAAGTAACTTTCCCATGTTTCTCATGGGAAAGACTTTCCCATGAAATGTGGGAATCATATTCCCATGAGAATACAACTTTCCCATCTCTCTCCTTTGAAAACTCCAACCAAACAAGAGGCATTTCATTACTTTCCGTTGACCACACTTTCCCCCCTCCTTTTCCTGCGAACCAAACGAGCCCCTAAAACTTAAAAAGCCTCTACTGGGACCAAAGACCAGGAAGGAAGCAACGGGAGACCCACCTGCCATCGTATGGACATTTCTTCAAGCAGCTGATCAGCACGATTGGTTCTTTTCCCGATGGTGGAGAGGTTCTTCTCCACGAGGCAAATAGGCGGTCCGGATTCCATACAACCCATGACGCTCCTCTCTGGGCCTCCTTGCAGGTATCTCTCCATACCATCTCCCATTTATTCGTTTCCAAGCTTTCTCTTTTATATTACTTCCAGGGTGCCTTTAGAAATTTTACAGATATTTTTTATTTTTCGGAGACAGCGGGAAGACTTCTCTTCTGTTCCAATTTGCGATCAATTGCACATCGGAGAGTTTCGGCGATGTGGTCTTCATCTGTAACAAGAGGAGACTAGAGAATAAGCCTCCCTTTTTATCTCATGTATCTCTCCTGCTTTTGCTTCCCTGATTTCTAGACAAGGAAACTTGTTTAGTTTCTTTTTTTTTTGAAAAATAATTGGATAAATTGTCCTTCGAACTTCTGGATATATTTCCAGGGTACGGCTTCAGATGCGCTTCAACATATACAAATCAAGTAAGAAAACTACGCTTCTTATTCGTTGCTATTCTTGTTGCCATTCCACCATGAGTTTTAAGATTGTCAAGGATCAGGCCTCTGAATTGGAGTAATTAGCGTGGGCCCATGTTTAAGAGGCTGCAGATATCTGCAGATCAGAATCAAGATCTTAACATGGTCTGCGTATTCCAATTCTCAATCGATTGGCATGCTTCAAACATGTGGAGGTAGCTTGGACATAATTATGAATGGCTTTGTTTCTTTTCTGTTAATTAAAATATTCCACACAATTTTTTATCATGATTTTAAATATTGATTAATATATTTCAAGATTTTTATTATTGGGATCCTGGTCAGCACACATACTGAATTCAATCATTCGATATTAATAGTAACCAATGCTTCAAACAATTTAAGCCTTAGTTTGATATATCTTGGATGATAGAATTCATAAGAAATGCTTTTTATTTACCCCTTTTAATTTTATTCACCCCTTTTAATTTCATTCAATTAATGAGCTATGGGTATTAGGCTATATCTTGATGAAAGAAATGATATTCTTGTCATATTTCAAAAGCTCAGAATTTTCTTCTTAAGCAGTATCTCTGTGGTTGCATGTGTTGCTCTCTGTTATGGTTGCTATTCTTGAACAGAAGAAGGACGTATGCTTTGGACACCTGCAACTGGAACAAATAATAATTTAAAATCTAGAACCTACCTGATTTGCGTGATTGTATCATGCTGACTGACAATTAGTAAGTTCATGGATAGCAAAGGTATTCTACACGGTGACCCTCCTCCCCCCCACCCCCCCAACAACCTTTTTTTATTGTAGCTTGCCCTTATTCTTTCATATTTTCTGATGATTATCTGTTTACTAGAATCTGAAATTTAATTGTTTGCGTTG